>NC_090267.1:331482611-331705111 GCF_040414725.1 Anabrus simplex | reverse complement strand
CATGGAGACACAATTTCAAAAATGGCTTTCACAGCCACAGATCTAAAATTCACAGGAATAGTAAAGTCTTGGAGAGGCGTGCCAATCCAACTGATGAGCCCAAGTGGTATGTCTGGGCAAAACTCCGCAAATGTACATGGCCTAACTACTCAAACGTTGGTTCTATTCCAGTGATTTTGAAAAGTATTTTTAATTTCTTTTTCAGTCGAGCTCTTTAGATGATCCAGGTCTGTTGGTTTGGTAACAAACACGCTGTACTTCAAAATCCCTTGCACGGCAAAGTCACAAGGAATAAAGCCCAGTGATCTTGCTGGCCATTCAGTAGTACAGTGTCTGCCTATCCATTCTGTGACATGATTATAAAGGAATTTTCCAATGATTAATTCATAGAGGGTGGCAGATGAACTGGTACTTCAGGCCTTCAAAAATAGGATTAGGAGTGGTGATTTTTTTCCAATAGCAATATTAAGTGAAATGATAATAAGCGCTTGTACTTTGGTACTTTCACTTTTCACGATCTTGAAACCACTTTTTAAATGAGTTTTGAAAACATAATAAAATACAATTTTTTAAATTTTTTTTTTGCTAGTGGCTTTATGTCGCACTGACACTGATACATCTTATAGTGACGATGGAAGAGTAAAGGCCTAGGAGTTGGAAGGAAGCAGCCATGGCCTTGATTAAGTTACAGCCCCAGCATTTGCCTGGTGTGAAAATGGGAAACCATGGAAAACCATCTTCAGAGCTGCCGACAGTGGGATTCAAATCCATTTATCCCAGATGCAAGCTTGCAGCCGCGCGCCTCTAACCACACGGTCAACTCGCCCGGTTAAATACAAAATAAACACAAAACCAATGTTTTTCCTAACTAAATCTTTAATTATGTTTCTTTGTTACTCTCCTGGAAACAAACTGCATTTTTGTACACATTTTTTACTACCTGCAAATTCTGTTGGCTGTTAGATTCAGATAACCAACTTGAGCAGCTCTATCTATTTGGGGTCCTACTGAGATTGTACATGCTGACAGATATTTTAACGTATAATTTAATTGTAAGTGAATAAGTGATCAGAGATCATGAATAAGAACAAAATTTTCAGAAGTTCCATGAAAATGGTAAGTTAATCTTTCACATTTTCTTTTTATCATTGTGATTTTGCACCAATATACAGTGCTCTCATTTTACAAGGAAACTTCACATTATTCTGACACTGGCCAACTTCATACTCTCTCAACTGCAGTACGAGAAGCCAGGTGACAGATGAAATTCAAGCTATTCATACCATGTTCCTCCAGTATACCTGAATAACTTATGAAGGTTGGGTAATTTCGTGTGATTTTATAAGTCATGCATTTTAAAAACTTGTTTTGAGCACTCTCGATAAGATTGATGTTCTTTATGGTCATTGGGTTCCAAATAATTGAGCCTTACTCAAGTCTGGACCTTACAAATGAGTTAAACAAGGTTAATAGTGTCTTCAGACGAAATGATAATGAATTCCATAAAATGAAGCCTAACATTTTAAGAGCATTATTCGTAATTTTTCTCAGTATGGTCGTAAAATCCTAACTCTTCATTGAATGTTCTTCCCAAATCCTTTTTTGTCTTGACACAGTTAATATATCAGTATCCATTGCATAGTTATATTTAATCTTCTGTTTCTTCCGAATAAATGTCATGGCTACAGATTGTTTTAATAGATTTTTATATTTTAATATCATCAGCAAAAATAAGAATTTCAGATGATGTTATAATTTCCAGTAAGTTATTAACAAAGACAAGAAATAGCAAAGGTCCCAAGTTAGAACCTTGAGGAACTCCAGAATTCACATCAAATTTGGAAGATATATGACCTTTGTAACTTACAACCTGAGTTCTATCCTTTAAATATGATACCAATAAATTTTGTTATGTAATAGGAAATCCAAAGTAAGAAAATTTATTTATTAAGCAATCATAATTAACCTTGTCAAAAGCTTTTTGAAAATCTGTGTAAATTACATCAACTTGTGCATATTCATCTGAACTAGTGGATACATACTCAGTAAAGTTGCAAAGATTTGTTTCTGTGGATCTCCTTGCCATGAATCCATGTTGTCTCTGCGAGATACTATTTCTAACATGGTCATATATTTGTTTATGCAATATAATTTCAAAAATTTTGGCTGGGGCATGGACAATAGTAACAGGTCTATAATTACTGAACAATTTTATATCTCCAGTTTTATATACAGGGGTAACCTTGGTATGTTTCCACAAGTCAGGGAATGTCTGTTTCTACAATTAGGTTGAAGAGAATGGTTGGAGGATATACAAATACTTCTCTACAACCTTTCAAAATATATGGAGGAATATCATCAGGTCCTACTTATTTCTTTGGTTTTAGGTGGTCAATTGCTTTAAGAACTTTTATAGTTATATTCTGTATATTAAGTACACCTATTTCCTTTAATTTGATCATTATTCCTAAATTCTAAATTATATTTAGCCTTTCCTGAGAGTATATAGTTTTGAAATAGTCTGCAAATCCATTAGCTATGTTGTCTGGTGATTGTAACAGACAACCTTTAAATTCAAACTGTGGGTTGTTTTTTAAGCATCTTTTATTATTGATAAAGTTCCAGAATACATTACAATCATTACTCAAGTTATTTTCAATCTTCTGGACATATTGGTTATATGCAATAGTTTTATCCCTTTTTATTTTTGCTCTGAGAGTTTTAATTATAGGCCTATGCATGCAATACTTGGAATTTTTCTTCTTTCTAATTTTTTCTTTTAACTTAATATTACTTTACTTTGAAAACCAGATGGGATATTTTTTCTTGTACCTTTTTGTTTTTGGAACACATTGATCCAATAAATTTTATCACAGAAAAGTTGTGTGGTTAAGTTAACATCTCTGCATTCTTTAATATTAATCCAATCAGTTTCCTTCAACAGACTGTAAAGTTTCTCAAAATCTGCCTTTGTGAAATTATACCTTCTATGATGATTATTTTCTTTACTCCTATTTTGGTTAACTTTAAGTACTATCTGAAGAGGAGGATGATACCCATCTCTTGGAATGATTGGATCAATTTCTTCAACAATATGTCTAATAAATTTGTGGAGATTCGAAAAATGTAATACCATGCTGAAATCTTGACTTCCTTTGTTCAAGTCATATATACTGTCAACTATTTCAGAGATATTAAAGTCACCAACTATAATAATGTTATTTCCAAGTAAATTAATATATTGTTCTAACTTACTAAAAATTTCTAAGCATGAATCTAAATGTGAATTTGGAGGAAAGTAAACTGTGCAGATATGGTACTTGTTATTTTTGAAGGTAAATTTAACCCATACTGACTCAGTATTTGACTCTAATGAATGAACAATTTCTGGATTAAATGTTGCCTTAACACCGATCAGGACTCCACCGCCATCTTTTTTGCAACTAGTAAGGGCATTCCTGTCCTTACAAAATATAGTATACCTATTAACAAATAGTTCAAAATCATTTACTGTAAAGAACCATTCAGCCAAACACATTACACAATATTAATAGTGTTCTTGAATTTTCTGATGTCTTCACAGGCAGTATTGGCAACTGTCTCATGAAGATTCAGCCATTTGTTGTTCAAAAATGCTTCACTTTTGATGACATTTGAAGTTGACAACATTAAGCCAGAAGCTACTTCCTGGTAGGGCAAAGTCTCTTAGTGATATAAATTGGATTGTTGTAGATGATGAATCCTAAGTCCAAAGTAAACAGATTCCTTTTCATGTGGAGTTTCCTTAGCAGTTCATCTTTATGTACCGGTACTCTCCAAGAGAATTTGATGATGATAGTATTAGATGACAGGTAGTTAGGGTTAGTTCAGAGCCAATGACATGCATCAATATCCTCTTCATTAATATTTAGGTCCAGAGATCTTCTCACAGCCTTCATTAAATGCAGTGTATTTTCATTAGCTTGTGTTGGAATGCCTTGAATCTCTATTGTATTTACTCTCGAGTACTGTTCACAGTCTTCAATGCGCTGTTTTATCTCCAGATTTTCATTCTTGAGTTTTATGTTCTCATCCTTCCAACTCTCGATCATCCCCAGGGCCTCTTGTAACACCTTATTATATTCTTGTTGTTGTGTGATACTGTGATCCAACTTTTCATGGCACACTGCTATAGATTTACCTAGATCACACTCAAGTTCTTTCTGAGAATTCTTGACCGATCCAATTTCCTGTTTCATTTCCACAAGTTCATACTTCATTTATCCAAGAGCTGTTTCTACAGATTTATGGGTCTTCTGCATGGTTATTATATTTGCCTGCATCTCACTTTACTCATCAATTTTATTGAATAAAGAGTTTTATTACTACAACTCTCTCTTTCAGGTTGGTTACTGTCTACCTGCCTGATTGTTGGGAGACTTACTTTTGTCAGTGCAACTGTCACATTTCCAACAAGCAGCTGTACTTCCTAAACTGCCAATGTCCTCTCTTTGTAAATTTAGACACTTTGTATGAAATGCTTTATTACATAAACCACACAATCCTGTTAGTTTTGCCTGACCTACTAGATGTTGCACCACAGATGAAGTTGCAAAGATTTGACTTTCCTGTATAAAATAATTAATTTTGTAATTGATGACTTGAATATATTGAAGTCAATAACATTCTGTGTGCCACATAAACTAAATTGTCCTAGAAATATATTCTTTCTATCAAAGGCTAAGACTAAAATCCATAAGAACTCCCAATTAACAGAGCAATGGGACTCTACAATAATATTCATCCCTATGTTGATATTTTTAGTATGACTGAAGCTACATTCACTTCGACACGTAACACTGTACTTCAGAATATAATTTAATAGATTATGAAGAAATTTTAAAAAATTGAAAACTAGTATAAAGTAGTATAAATATTGTAAACCATGTTATTAAATGTATTACACTCCAAGTGGAAATCCTGTTAAAATAATTGTTTTAAATTTTGCACTAATTTTAATTAGAATTAATTAGTACTGTAATGTAATATTAGTTATATTATCCTTAATGATTTTGTTTTTTAGTAATCTGACTTGTGTGTCACTGGAATTAATTTTTAAGATTATTTTAGTTATATATTGTTTTTGTTTTAATTTGTATTTTTAATGTCTAAGTAACAATTGTCATGAACATTTTAATTGGGATTCATGACCTATTATGCTCACAAGAAAGTAAATCAACATTATTTTACAGTTCCAGTTTCCCGGGTACTGTTGGCGAGCCTCAACCATTCTGTCTTATTGAGATACGTACTCTTGTTAATGATGTCCTCCAGTGTCCTTCCTCGATCTGCAATGTCCATCTCCATGATGTCCATCCAGTGGGTTGTTGGTCTTCCCACCATCCGTTTCCCTGCAACGTGTAGCTCCAAGTAAACATATGCTGTCCTTGTTGGCTCAAGCCACCTCAGTCTGGACATGCTGATCCGATGTAACAATGATATAACAATCCCAGCTTCCTTCCTAACCACATCATTCCTCAACTTGTCCAGTTTGGTTTTATTGAATTGTGGACCTAAGGAACTTCATCTCAAATGCCTGCAACCTTGATGAGTCTTTCTTAGTGAGGGTGCAGGTTTCAATACCATAGGTTAAGATTGGTATGAAGTACTGATTGAACATCACCAGCTTTGATTTTGTTGGAACTTTGGAATTCCAGGGGAGTGTTCGTACTTGCTGGTAAAAGTGAGAGCTCTTCTGCACTCTATTTGCCACCTCCCTTGTGGCTAGTTTATCTCGAGATATTACACTGCCGAGGTATGTAAAGCTTTACACACTTTCTAGTGGATGGTTTCCTAGCACGATGTTTGCTGGTCGTCCCTCTCTGTTTATTGCCATCACTACTGTTTTGAGTTTGCTGATCTTGAGATTGAACTCCTGGAACTTAAACTTCCATTCATTGAGTCTCGACTGTACTTGTTCCTCAGTTTCTCCCCAGATCATAACATCATCAGCAAAGGCCATTGCATTTACACTGACTTAGCAAATGTCATGGGATAGTCACCTAAAAGCGTGTGGGGCCTCCTCTGGCCCTGCGAACTGCAGTGAGACACCGTGGAAGTGAGTCGACAAGTCCCTGGTAGTCCTCTGGACACAGCTGACATCAAATCGTTTGCACAGCGGCCGCCAATGCTGTCTGTTTGTGGGTGCAGATCCATGGCACGGAGCCTGCGTTCCAGGACATCCCAGATATGCTCGATAGGGTTCATATCGGGGCTCTTGGGGGGCCATGGCAGTCGTTGGACCTCCGCTGCATGTTCCTGGAACAATTCCCAGGTGATGTGGGAGCGATGTGGCAGAGTGTTATCATCTTGAAACACCGCAGAACCGTCTGGGCGCTAGAAGGCCAAAAATGGGTGGAGATGGTCTCCGAGTAGCTCAACATACCGCGTACCATTCAAACTCTCTTCCAGAACAACAAGGGAGCCCATTCCATACCAGGAAAATGCACCCCAGACAATAACAGAGACACCAGCGCTGTGGACCACACCTTCGAGGGAGGCGGGATCCATCGCTTCATGTGGTGATACGTTCGACCATATCACATTATGCCATTGTTCCAGTGTCCATCCCTGGTGACTGGCGACAAATGCGCGTCGTCGTGGCCGATGACGTTGGGTTAACAGTGGCACCCGTGTGAGGCGCCGGCTCCCATACCCTATAGAACCCATGTTCCTACGGATTGTTCACTGGGAGACGTGTCTAGCACGGCCTATGTTGAATTGAGCCGTGATTTTTTGCACGTTGCCCGTCTATCACTATTGACTATCTGTCTCAGATGTCGCCGGTCACGGTCATCGAGGGTGGCTGGACGGCCGGTCGTTCGTCTGTTGTCGACGGTGACACCCGCATTCAACCATTTACAATACACCATGGACACTGTTGACCATGTGAAGTCGAATTCGTGCACCACTTCCGAAATCGCACTTCCCATTCGTCGGGCACCGACCACCATACCCCGTTCGAATGGTGTCAGCTCACGACTATGTTCCATGTTACACCTGTCACATGCACAGCCACTGCTCGCAAGGTCTCCTATACAACTGCCGCTGGCACAGGGGGCGTGTGGTGCGCAGACAACACACCTGCACATCAGTGCTCCGCTATCCCATGACATTTGCTCAGTCAGTGTAGTTCACCAGAGGTTTTCTTGTTCTTCATTATGTCATCCATGATGGTGATAAACAATAATGGGGATAGTGCACTGCCTTGCTGGTCTCCACTTTAGGTCTTGAACCAGGATGAATGTCCGTCACCCAATCGCCCACAGATGGTAGAGTTCTCGTACAGCATCGGAACTTTCCTCACCAGTCCCTCTGGCACATTCCTTTTTCTCAGGAATTCCCATATCTTTTCTCTTGCAATGCTGTCATATGCCTTCTCAATGTCAAGGAAAACCATAAACATATCTTCGCCTTTTTCCCAATAATTTTCCATGAACATACAGGCACTGGAGATTAGCTATGTTGTGGACCTGTTAGGCCTGAAGCCATACTGTTCCTCTTCAAACTGTGGCTCTAAGATGACTCACAATCTGCTCTCTAAGATTTTTGCAAGAATATTAATCTCATGAGAAAGAAGTGTTATTCCCCGGTAGCTGGAGCATTTTCAGCGATTTTCTTTCTTAAACAGGGGGATAATGACACCCTTGCTCCAATCAGTAGGTATCTTGCCATCTTTCCAAACTGCATTGAGCACTCTGTGATTTAAAAACTCTTTTACCATATTGAATAAATAAATAAAACAAGGAAACTAGATTACAATGGAACTCCGGCTCACATTTTCCCGCAGGGAGCATGTTCTGTTACAACCAGCAAATCAAGACATTTAGCAACTACAGAATAAAATAAAATAGCCCCGCAAATGTAATTATTAATAAAAATACTGTTCATGTAAACAGATTTATTACCCTCCATTTACTTCAGATACTGTTAAAATGATCTCCTCCTGCAGTAAGACATGATTTACAAGATTTAGACAAATTATTTGCCACTTTTTGCAATTCCACTTCAGGAATAGACTGTATTGCACATGTTATTTCAGCCTTCAGTTCTTCTATAGCATGGGAATTATTCTCGTAAACTTTACCCTTTGGGGCTCACCAAAGACAATTATCACAGTAAGTTAGGCTGGTTGATCTAGAGGGCCATAAATCTGTAGTAATTATCCAGTCATCAAAAACTGGACATAAAGAATTAAAAGCAGTACGGGCTGTGGCATCGTCCTGTTGAAAGTATTTATAATCCTTTTCTTTCTGTGTCAGTTCATTAAGAAATGGATGCAAAATTGTTCTCACACACAAATCTAAATTCACCCAGTCACTGAAAAAATTATATGCCCAAATATCTGCTGCATGCTTACTGCACATCCTACCCCTATTCTAATGACACGCAATGACACTTCCTGTACAATATACTGGTACTCAGTACTCCACAATCCCACATAAAGAGAATTTACATGTCCAGAAAAATGGAGCCATGCCTCTTCAGACACAAACATTAGCTGTAGATCCAAATTTCCATTGTAAACAACTTTTCAAGAAAACCAATTACATTCTTGCGACAAAGTCTGTCTGGGAAAGTTCCTACTTTATTTCATATGGTTGAAATTTCAGCATTCTGGCTGCTTGATTGGCTGATGCCATGGATAAGTTTGTTTCCTGCGCTATATGATTAAGTGATTTTCTGGGACTTGTTTCTAACCATGGTCGAATATCCCCAAGTTTATTTTCAGATAAAACGTACCTTTTCTGCTTCCTCTGTACAATACTAACTGTGCCACTTTTTCATCAACTATTAAATGCAAGATTTTATAGGAAGGGTAGATTTGTTTGCAGATTTACTCATTAATATCCCAAATCTGTTTTAAGTAATATTGCACCAAATAAATTTGCTGTTGAACGGAATACTTCATTTTCCAATCAATTAGTTAATATACACGCAATATACACAATAATACACAACCAACAGCCAAACACAATTCTCAGAAGGAACTAACTGCCAGAATGTTTTGTCACCGCTTCCCACGTTACAACTGAGAGAGCTAAAAGTTGACCAGTGGCAGAATGATCTGAAGTTTCCTTGTAAAGTGAGAGCACTGTATTTTTGATTTGTTGTACTTTAGCCTATATTATTTTAAATGAATGTAGGCTGCAATTTTATTATATTTCATGAATTTTTATTTTACAGTTAGCTCTTTGCGAATGTGATTTTTATTTTGCATTAATATTATTTATCAGAATTAATTCAAATTCCATGTTTTTCTTCAAAATGCTATACAATGTTCAACTTCAACTGTTGTAAATGCTATAAAATTCTGAATTTTCAGTGTTGAAATGCTAAAAATTACCACCCATAATTATTATCATCATCGTAGAGATTAATCATCACCTCATCTAACATATCGCTGTAATTGATAGTGTTCACAGTATCCAAAAATGTATTGGCCAAGCACACCAGCACTCCATATGCCTACCTAAACTGTGACACTAGGAATATTTAATTCCTTTTTGAATGACTGCATGAGGATTCTAGCAGTGGCAGCTGGTTGTTTGAAAGTTCAGTGGTGCACAATTTTTACCAATGATATAATATGATTACAGTTTAATTTTCAAATCAGGTACATCAACAATACTTTTTATTATTAAAAATAAAACAAACATTTTACATTTCTATTTTCAGGAATATTGCTACAACCCACTAACATTTTTTCATTTAAAAATCCTTTTGTAATGTATCTGGTTTCAAAATTAAACATTGCGTGGGCCTACCCATTTGTTTCACCTCGGATTTTTCTTCGGCAGTCCATTGCGGAAACGGCCTAGATATTAAAGACTGCACCGAATTCATGATCTGGCAAAATACCACTAACTGATAAAAACACACAATAATAAACACACACATGCTGACATGAATGTTTACACAATGAAATCAATAAGCTACTTAGCTTGTACGCACATAACAAAGCTCACGAGTATACTGAAAGAAATGGCGGTTTTTATTTTCAAATTTAAAGCCATTAGTTATATATCCAGCAGATGAACTTCCATCCAATGTTGCTAGATGACATCCGTGTTCTATAACAGACTCTCACATTGAGCAGCAACGGTCTCTAGTGACTTTGCTAGTAGTTGGTTATGTAGGAGGAGCCAGGTTGATAAACCTCCATATAAGCAAAGTGTAAGAAGCCACGCCTATCTTTTCCTCTCCCCATGCACCCCTCTAGCAGCCTAAAAGCACACCTCTAGCAGCCCAGGTTTCATCCTACCTCAGATTGACTTCACACTGCAAACTTTTCGCTCCTGCAGTGAACATGTAAGAGTACCGGCTTGTAGTATCCTGTAGTCAATATATGTTCTTTCAAGCACTTGAAAGATTTGTCTTGTTGAATTAAAATACGGTAGTTGAGTAATCCAAATTATAAAACTTTACCTAAAATAAACATAAAAATTTAATGGGGGTAGCGCAAACCTGCAACATTATGGAGAAACCGCCCCTGGATTCTAGCGAGATCAGTATACATAATTGTGTCTGTTTATGCCTCTGTTTAACCTAAAATATACCTTATGAGACCATAAAATTTTCTTACATAGGTTAGGATAAGGTTTGTTGCAAATTGTAACCATTTGCAAAACACTTAAATGTTTGTCAGGATTTTTCTCATGTAATGCTTGTAAAAATCTAGACGTGGAAGTTTTCCACTCCAAACATTTTTAACATTCATCTAATAATTCTGTCTGAAATCCCCATCTCCTTGGAAGCACATCTTGGTGATTTTTTGGGAGTACTTACAAATGCTTGTGAACATGATGCAAGGTTTCTTCAGTAACCACAGATTACCATCGGCCTGATCTTGGTTTGGTGTTGCACTGAACCTATATGTTCAAACTGTTTATTTTAAATTATACACACACTTTCTACTTGGTGGGTCAATACCAGAAAAATGTTCACAGAATAGTTTCCTTACTTCAGTATAATTACGAACACACTGCCACGACATCTTCACTACACTTTCCGTTGACAATTTTCTGTCCTTAATCACGAATACACTATGGCATCAACTGAACCAACCCACAAGCCTACCTGCAACTGTCTTCAAAGTGACAAAATGTCACAGCAGGCTTTATCACTGTCTGGCAGGAGAGAATACATCACAAAAGCAATCAATTCCTAGTGACAACCAGTTTAATGCCAATGTTACAGCGAATATACTGAATACTGTATTAGGTTTAGAGAGAAAATTTGGTACATAAAGCCAGTTAACAAGGTCTTACCTTGGCCACCACAGCCGTTGCGATGATAATAACAGGAGCACAACTCAGCACCACCAGTGTCAGTTTCCATCCATGCAGAAAGGACATGATGACCGAAGCAATAAATGACACAAGCAGATACATAAACATGGCCAGTTTCTCTCCAATTCCATCTTGAAGCTTGTCTAAGTCTCTGCACAGAATTTAGAGAGCAATATTAAATTTAAAGACTTTATTTACACCACTTCAACACAAATAATCATGTTATATATACCAAGCAACACACACATCAATTATCTATAATTATCTACATGAAATTATAATTACACTGTTTAAGACTTGTAGGTGATAAAATGTGATTATACGAGGGCAAGTCAATAAGCATCTGCAATTTTGCTCTGATTGTCTTTATGTTGGCCCTATGGTGTTGTGTGCTCACCAGCTGCTAGATGGCACCGTTGTTTACGTCTGTGATAGGTATCAGCATTATCAGATCAGTACAGCTTGCGCTGTTACAAAGTAAAAATGGTCGTGCCACTCTCTGTTTGAGGAACCTGCTGCAGAGCCCTGCATACCAAGGTAAGGCTTCATACTCCAGAGGGTGCCCAGTGCCTGGAGGTGGGCTGCTAGCAACTACTCACCTAGTAGCCATTCATCACCTTACTGCGACTCAAAATTTGTAATTGGGGAGAATGAAACCTACCCTCACTCACTCATAAAACAAACGTGCTACCTGAGGCAGAGGCGCTGGCTGGACAGTAACAAAATGATTATGATTATGATGTTCATTGTTTAAAGGGGCTTAACAGCTAGGTTATTGGCTCCTAATGGTATGAGGTGTACAGCGAAATACAAATTAAAGCTTCAAAATGTATCCACTGACTAGAATCTAAAACAAATGGTGATGAGAAAATGATTGTGAAACAAAACAATCAGTGGATCCAATTTACAATGTCTTAATTACTGCAATGATGCTTATTATCTAAAGGGGTCTAAAATCCAGGTCGCAGACTCCACACAATGACACTGATCACTAGTAAAACAGAACAATGGTGTTCCACCTACAATGATACTAATTACAGATAATATAGACTCATGGTGTTTCTCACATGGTGGTACTAATCACAAGTAATGTAAACCCATGGTATGTCGCACACACGGCACCACTCGCAGGTAGCACAAACTCATGGTGTTTCGCACATAAGGGCACCACTCACAAGCAACGTAGACCCATGGTGCTCCTCACCTAGGTGTACTAATCACGGGCGCTGGTATTCCCCTGGTGTTCCTCACTTGGTTGAACTAATCACAGGTCACGTATACTCGAGGGGTCCAGTTGCAATTCAGCTTGCAAGGTGAAAGGACGTGGTGTGCTGAGCAAGTGAAAAGTGTAGGAGTGTGCTAACGTGGGAGTTTCAATTCATCAATAGGGATGTGTTATAGACAGATGGCAGGGGAGGTGGAAAGTGAAATCAGCTCAAATGGTGAAAAATAGCTTCAACATCACGTAAATGGTATTTGCATTAGTTGTGGTGATGGTGCTATTAGTGATTGGTGGAGTGGAGCTAAATCCAGGCCCTGGGCTGTTATGGGAAGATATTGAGAAGCTCAAGGAGGTCATGCAAGAATGCCACATGGAGCAGACCAAGGAAATGTTAATGGAACAAAAAATGAATTTAAGGATTTGAAGACCTTCATACAAACAGAACTTAAGGATATCAAAGAGAGCGTACTGCAGAACAAGAACAAGATAGATGAAACGAGGAAGAAAGTCCTGGATATGGAAGAAAGGCTAAGGAACCTTGAGGAAAAGGAAAGGACACGAGTGAAGGAAGATAGGAAGAGAAACATAATAATCTACGGGCTGGCAGAAACAGAAAAAGAGAACTTTAATGATATGTTAGAATACTTTCCTTAACTAGGGAGAAGTTGAAGGTTGAGTGTAATGAGAGTGATATCGATAGTGCCTTTAGGGAGAAATATAGGAAGAAGATGACTGAAAGTACGTATGGTATCTAGTTTGAAGGCCCAAAAAATTTTGGAAAAATGTGAAAAGCTTGAAGGACACAAAAATATGGATTAAAAAAGAATTGGATCAAGGAGAAATGGAAAATATGCGAACATTACATTTTCATCAAGGGAAGGCACGGCATTCGGGTCTAAAAGCATTTATCCGTGGAAACAGATAACAGCGGGCGATTCTTGGAGTAGAACATGGACTGCTAGTCAGCTACGCGAGCTGGTGCATTGTCCTGATGTGTCAGCTATATGGAAGGCCACCGGACTAGTGAGTGACGACAGTAGATCCAAGTCAGCAGCTGTGTGTGGCAATCAACAAAGCAGGGACAGTGAACTGGATGATGCGGCACTCGAAACCAGGCATCACCAACCCAGGAAATCAACTCAAGAAGAGGAGGTTCCTAGGAGGCAAGACAACCCAGGGAGAAAAGAAACATAAGCCAGCATTAAATTTGAAAGACATTTGGGCTATAAAAGGGTTGACAAGGTCTGAGGAAGCCAGTGGGTTCGAAGAGAAAAATAGTTAGCTCCCCAAGTGGATCCATTATGCAGTTAGAAAAATAATGAATGACGAGAAGTAAGGCCTTGGCAACAGCAGATACACCCACAAACAAACAGCTAGACTGGATTGTGGAATTAATAAATGAATGAAAGAATGAATGAAAACCTACAACCTGTTTTCCAGTCTTTGACTGGGTCAGGGATGTAATGAATGAATCATATGTAGGCTATTAGTATGATGGGGTCGCCACTCCCAAAGGGGGGATTAATAAATATTGAGGGTATATTGAGCTAACTGGAAAATAATGAAGTTAGAGATCTAATGCAAGATAGTGAGATTATTGGGATGGTAGAGACTTGGTTGCCAGGGGACTACAATGTACAAATACCAGGTTTTCAGATCTGGAGTAGAACGAAACATAAAAGGAGTCTGAAAGGGCGTTACCCGGGAGGAATATCAGTGATCGTAAAAGGTGAAATAAGCAATCAAATAGAGCTATGGGAATTGAGTTGTGAGGAAATGATCTGGGTAAAAATAAAGAAAGGAAATCAGAGTGGGAGAGAGATTTTCATAGGTTTTGGTTACAACTACCCACGGGGTCTCCGTTTGAGAAGAAAAACTTCTTTGAAGATCTGATGTTGGAAACCAGATTAAATTAGAAAATGAAGAAGCAAGAATAATTATTATGGGTTTATGAGCGATTTCAATCCAACGGTTGGCATAAAGAGTCCATTATACGATAGAGAAACTGATGAAATATTAATAGAAGGAAGGAGAAGAAAAAACAGAGTGTAACAAAAACTGAGAGCAATTGCTGGAAATGTGTGTGATAGAGAAATTATACATTTTGAATGGGGACTGGTTGGGGGATGAATCAGGTAACTTAACATACGTAGTTGAGTCAGGAGGGAGTGTTATAGACTTGATTGGCATGTAGGGAGGCATTAAATTATGTTAAGGACATTCATGTAAAAAGTTGGACAGTGTCTCATCATTTCCCAGTTGCTATTTGATTACTGAGAGATGAAGGTAAACAAGAAGGAAAACAGCATTCTAACTATGTACAGAGAAAAGTAGTAAGATACAGATGGAGTGAGGAACATAAAGATGAATTTATGGACTACTATAGGGTGAAAAGTTTTGAAATTTTGAAGATAGGTGTTGAGAATATGATAGAGGATAATAATATAGATGAAGCAATAAGAATGGTTGAAAGATCAATAGATGTAGCTGGTAAAAAATGGTTGTAAGAGAAGGGAATATAAACAAATCGTATGGTATACTGAAGAGAGTAAAGAAAAGAAAAATCAAGTGATGAAGGCATTAAAAACATACCAAAATGAGGGATCTCAAGGTTTACAAGCAGATTTTTTAAAAGGAGGAAGGAATACAAAGATTTAATGAGCGAAAATAAAAGGAACTGGCAGGCCAAAAGGCAAAATTATTATTTAAGTACTGTAAAGAGAATGAAACAAAGAAAGAATGGAAAAGAATTAGTACAATATGCAAAGATTATAAAAGCTGTAATCGAGTAAGCATATGCGATGAGGAGTGGTTAACATATTTTAAGGGGTTGTTAGGGGATAAAGACACATGGGAAAAGAAGAAAACAGACTGGTATACTGGGACACGTGGAGTTTACTCTGCCTGTACTAGACGATATAATAACCACAGATGAGGTACTAGATACATTGAAAAAAAGGGAAGGGAGGAAAATCAGGTGCTGTCAATGGAATTATGAATTCTGGAAAGAGCTCGGTAATAACAGCCAGATGCTAGAAATACTAACCAAAATATTTAACAAAATTTATGATGGCATAAAAATTCCAAGATGTTTGCAAGAAGGAGTAATTTTCCCCATATATAAAAGAAAGGGGGAAAAATTTAACACGAATAACTATAGGGGTATCACCTTGTTGGATACACTCAGAAAGATTTACACTGGTATTTTAGCAAAATGAATTATGAAATGGACAGAAGATTACTCTATGCTCTCAGTGTACCAGTCAGGATTTAGGAAAGGAATGAGAACTACAGATAATATGTTTATAATTAAAACAATAAGAGATAAATACATGAGGAAGAAAGGAGGTAGATTATATATTGCAGCAATAGACCTGCAAAAAGCTTTTGATTCAGTTAGCAAATGGGCTGTCATTGCAAAGCTGGCTGGAATAGGGATGTCTATTGTTTTTACTTTTCATTAATGATGTAATGGACTGTCGGGGGAAGGATGATAGGACAAGTTCCTGCTTAAATAACAAAGAAATTCCTGGCCTAGTTTTTGCAGACATCCTCCTGCTTTCACTAACAGCAGTCGGTATGCAAAACAGTCTTAAGAAAACAGCCGAATATTGCAGTACATGGAATTTGAAAATAAGTATCAAGAAAACAAAAGTAATGGTTTGTAAAAGAGGAAATAAATTTAAGAGAAATGAAAGATGCTGGTGGTTAGAAGGTGTAGAACTAGAAGTTGTAAGGATATACCAAAATGAGGGATCTCAAGGTTCACATTCTGCCGTAATCATCTGTTTCTCCATGTCCCTCACTCTAATCATTATTTTTTTGATGAATCTCTTCTCTCTACTGTCCATCTCTTTATCCCAGTATTCTCCCAATCCTATTCTGTCTAGCATACTTTTCACTTTCGACACCCAATAATCGTGGAAGGAGCAAATAAAACATGCCAAATAGAAAGCATTGGCTGCCCTATCAAATACAAGGTCTCTAGAGAGGAAGATGCCTAATATGGAATACAAGCTGCACAAAAATATTTTAAATTCTCTTGTGATATCAAGAACACTGTATGGTGCAGAAATGGTGTATCGAAGTAGACAAAAAAGAATTAGATGTAATAAGTAACAAATTCTGTAAGATAATAATGGGCCTACCAGAATGCATAGCAAATAGTGGAGCTAGAAGAACAATGTGAAGATATCAGCATTCAAGCAGATATAAGCAGGAAAATAGTAAAATATTGGTGAAGATTAAGAAGAGGAGTTGGAAGGGAAATATTGAACCTAATGCACCATCACCAGATGAAACACCTAGATGACGATTATTGGGTGTCGAAAGTGAAAAGTATGCTAAACAGAATAGGAATGGGAGAATACTGGGATAAAGAGATGAACAGTAAAGAGAAGAGATTCATCAAAAAAGTAATGATTAGAGTGAGGGACATGGAGAAACAGATGATTAGGGCAGAATGTGAAACCAAAAGAACACTATCAGAATTTTGTGAAATTATTCAAAATATGTCAGTAAGGAAAGAAAGACTCCCAAATAGAGAACCAAGAGGTATGGTATGGTGGCTAATTGAGATATATAAAAATAAGGGGCTGAAAGGGAAACATAATGAAAATCATAATGAAAATGGCAACATGAAAATCATTGTTTATTCTGTGGAGAAATAATGGAAGAGGCTCATCTATTGAGAGTATGTAGGAGAACTGACGCACTGAGAACTAAATATTTTGGTGATGAATATAAATTAAAAGTAGAAGGAGGGAAGGAATTTGATACAATAGCTAAATTGTTAAATAAAGAATGGATCATTCCAGGACAAATAGCACAGTTTTTTGTATTCCAAGACGTATGTGGCAGAAGGAAATGAAAAGAGATTAGCACTAACTAAAAGTATTGTTACTGTTAAACAAATACTTGCATCAAAAATAGTAATATTAGATACATGGTGACATTTTAGCAAGCATTGGAGAATAGTGTGATATACCTGAAGAGGTTCTTTAAATGACTGAAGGTGCTTTTGTGTCTTGCCTGACAAGGTTTGACATAATATGTAGTATCTACTGGAAAGTGGGTATTTACAATTATTTAGATTATTTCTGCTGTGAAGTAGAAGTGTGTGGTTTTTTTTTTGTTACTTTGCCGTGAGGTGAGCAGTTATATTGTATGTTTCATAATGATCATTTTTGCTTTAAGTTAAGTGTATAAATAAGCTAAGGTAAGATACATGTTGTCCTAGACAATATAGCATTGCTAACATCTAGGACAAAGCAAATTATATTTAGTATAGTTAAACATGAAAATATAAGGCATGTATCAAAATTGAACAAATTGCAATAAAAGAGTGCTCTCTCTCCCTTAATTCCAGATAATCCAGAACTAGGGGATGGGCATACTTCTATTTATTAATTCATTCATTTAATTCATTCATACTCGTGAGGTCACTCACATAGTGGTACTAATCCTAGGCAATGCAGACCCACGCTGCATACACATTATGGTAACGTGCACAGGCAACACAATCCCATGGTGTTCCTCACATAATAATATAAATTGCTCTGGCAATGCAAACCAATGGTTTTCCTCAAATAGTGGTACTGATCACGAGTGTCAGCCAAACCCGTGGTATTTTTTACATAGTAGTACTAACCGCAGGCAACGTAGACCCATGGTGTTGCACATAGGGTGGTACTACTCATTAGGCAACACAGACCATACTGAACACAGTAGAATGGACCAGTGAAATACACATGACAACCTCTTTAACAAGCAACACTCAGATCCATAATGCTCCGCACAGAATGGTACTGCTCTTATCTCTTATATAATGTAGACCCTCGCAAGGTGATGCTAGTCACAAGTAACGTCGACCTATGGTGTTCCATGCGTAATGGTACTAATCACAAGTAATCTCATGGTTCTAATGTCATCATCCCTTGGTTGCCCCTTTTATTCGTCTTTTAAGATAGACAGGGGATACCGTGGGTGTAGTATGCATCTGTGTCCGCCACGCACAGGGGTTAAAAAGAAAGGGTAAAAAGAAAAAAGAAAAAGAAGGGATCCAACACTTTGAAAAATGAAGTACCACACAAAGAAAGACAAGGGCCACAAAGGATGTGAAAATGAAAGACTCCCTAGGCCTCGAATGCTCTAATACCATTGGGGTCAGAAAAGAACAAGAGTTGACCAAGGCAGGTCAGACAGGATAGATGAAAGTTAGGAGCCTAGCACAAATAAGTGGAAGCAATGCCAGGACTCACCTAAGGGCCCCGTAGTCTCCAACCCACGCTTCCAAGTTGAGAGCCCGTGGGGTCCCTTTTAGTCGCCTCTTACAACAGGCAAGGGATACCGTGGGTGCATTCTTCATCTGCATCCCACACCCACAGGGGGTACAGTAAGAAAAATTAAGGAGGTTAGGATAGGAAAGAAAGAAATGAAGAAAAAAAAGAGAGCCCAGAGGCCTCTCAGGCAACTCGGGAGACACCTTGTTAGTCTGACTCTACTCTGACCCTGAGCTGGCACAGCCTCCTTTGGGATCAACGAGCACACAAACCCCCATGCCAACATCAAGGTCATGGTGTTCCTTGAGAGGTTTTGGCTTCTTGTTTTGACACAGTAAGATATAATAGATAAAAAAATAAAACCCTAAGAGAATGAAGACTTTGTGACTTGGAAACAAATGGGATCATGAAAAAGGAACAGTGAGGGTAAAAATTTTAAAAATCTAGGAAAGAGAAAACTTAGGAATATCTCAGGATTGGTAATTGTTTTTACAGACTCGTGGGTATTACACTCTCATGGCTATTGCATTTGTTGCTTCTAAATGGCTGCCAGATGTCATGATGATGATGATCATCATCCAAAGAAACTTCACATTTTTCTTCTCTTTTGTCCTGTACATCATCATCATCATCATCCTGCACAACTTCCAGCCACTGGCTGGGTCTGTTTAGAACATAAGCCTCTCCATCTTCTTCTGTCCTCCCTGTCATCACTTTGGTCCAATCCTCCCTTATTTTCTTCACCTAGTCCTCCATTCCTTTCAGCAGCTATCCCCTGGACTTCCTCTTGGTCTGTTGCCTTCCACTTCAATCTCATTCATCTCACTGGGTATTATCTTCTTCTCCGTGTTCTTCACGTGACCATACCATCTAAGCCTTGATTCCTCTATTTTATCCTGCAATGTCCCACTTGTACTAGTTTTCTAACATTTACATTTTTCATCATCTATTTTTTCCTTACATGGTCTTAAATTTGGCCACTCCAAAATTCAAACAGGACTTTTACAAGTAACACACATTTAGAGTTACAAACACATATGAGATAATAAAGTTCTCACATTTATACTTCACTTACTCAGTCAGACGGCTAGCAAACATAGAAGAGTTGTTGGTATCAAACCATGCCATGTCTTGTCGAAGGATAGCAGTCAGGAAAAGCCGTCTCACTCGACCAATCTAGATTTGAACAATAAGAGCGAGGATTAAAAGAAGCGACACAATCAAGTAGTTTATGATGTATGCCATTTATACTGAGACACATTAATTACCTAGGTCTTTTAAAATATTATTTTATTTTATACAATCAGTAAAATGCTGAATTTTTCTTTGTAATACATATTCTAGACTCCTATTCATCAAATAGATAAAAAATAATGTAGTTTGTATACAGTGAAAGTAATAATTCCCAGCATATCATTTCCATATTCTTTCTATTGTATTATATAAAATTCCACATGGATGCAATGGTATGTTCCATGAAAGAATAAAACTGTAAAGAGAAATCAAATCTATCAATCAATCAATCAATCAATGAATCAATCAATCACTACTGAACTGCATTTAGGGCAGTTGTCCAGGTGGCAGATTCCATACCTGTTATTTTCCTAGCATTATCTTAAATTACTGCAAAGAAATTGGAAATTTATTGAACATCTCCCTTGGTAAGTTATTCTAATCCCTAACTCCCCTTCCTGTAAACAAATATTTGCCCCAATTTGTCCTCTTGAATTCTAACTTTATCTTCATTTTTGCAATTGAGATTTTGAAAAGAGAAGGATGTTGGAGACAACATACTTGACATCAATAATTTTTGAAGGTTTTGCAAATGCAGTGGCAGACTAACTGTTAACAGCAGTTACAGAGCTGATGGAGAAACAAATCTATGAACCAATTTAAGCTGATTATCCCAACACCATCTCCTACCAGTTTGGTGTTACTCAGAGTGGCCACAGCATCACAGAAATATGAGCTGAAGACCTGGACTACAGAAGAGTTTGTGCCAAATGGTTGCCAACACATTAATTCTCCAACAATGTGAACAGAGAGTGGATGAATTTAAAAATTGAAAGATAACTCAAGCTTCTGTAACACACTGGAGCAAAAATACAGACATGTCCTATAACTAGAAAATGAACAAATTCATGGAATCACATTTTCTTCCAGTTTTCTGCTACAAGGGGTGTCATTCATTATGCAATAGTACAAATTATACACAGATGTTAAAAGAGTTTAAGGAAGCCTTAAGAACTTCATAGACTATGACAGAGGTGAGGCAGACTGCAATGCCATGTCCTCCAACTACCCTGATTTGACATCCCCATCAGCTTCTACTTCTTTGTCTCTTTACATGCACCCTTCATGAGAAACATTTTGGTGATTTGGAAGTTAAACTGGCTCTGAAGTCATGGGTGAAGAGTCAGCCAAAATATTTTTTTCTAGACAGATTTCATGTAATTCATGGTGAAAACTTGTACAGAGAAATAATACTTTGAATAGGTTTGATTTGTTCACTAAACCTCAGTCTATATCTCACCAAATTTCAATTTATCAGACTCCCTCTATATAAAAAATTGAGTGTTGTGTCCATCATTGACAGGTTATATTTAGTACGATATTTCAGAAAATAGATCTTCAAAATAATTTCAGTTAGAATGCTTTCCATTCAAATGCATTCTCAGACTCAGTTTTAATAGCAAAGTGACTTAGTTTGGTACCATTTCTTAAAAATTTCAGTTTCCTTTCCCACATTTGGTTGGCCTTTTTTCATATGTACATCCCTTATCAACTTCTTTACACAAAACCAAGTCAGGAATCTAGGGGATTTCCTACAGTGGTAGTGACTTAAAGGTGTCATAATAACATAATCACTTTGCTTTAGCAGCTACAGTATTTTATGCTAAGGTAATGATTAAGCAATAATAAAAGTGAAGTATTTTCATAAAACAGGAGTGATTATTTCCTCATACAAACAGAAATCTTGAGAAATATTATTATTAGGACAGTTTGTTTTCAGATATCAAATATAAACTTACCCGTTACAGATTACTTACCTGCATGTGAGCCGAGTAATTGAGACACGAGACAGCAGACACACCTAGAATGAATTGGACGACTGCCACTACAACACAGCCAATACCAATAGCACGGGAGTCCTCCATCATAGCATCTCTCCGCACATCCCAGGATTCATTAACACTATGAACATAGAAGACAAAATAGTTTTCCTTCTAATGCATCAGAGGGGTAAGAAGAGGAGAAGAAATGTGAAACAGAAAGAGAGATAAGATAGGGAGAAGAGAGGTCGAACATAAAGACCATAGCAGCAGAACAGGGCTCCATTTCTTTCCAGAATGGACTTTCCTAACTGTCTCATTTCTGATAAGCCAACTATGTCTCATTTCATTTTAGTGAGTGCTGTATATAATTCTGTTAATCTTGCTTCTCCTAGAAAAGTTTGTATGTTAAGAGTTGCTATTGTAGTGATATCGTAGAGAATTGCCATGATAAAATTTAAAATTAGTAGTTCATCTGTGATTCTGATCCAGATATACACTCCTACTGAAGCAGCACCTGAAGGAGTAGAAGTATTCTATGATCTCTTAGATGATATGCTAGACAGCTACAAATCACAGATGAATTTTATGATTGGGGACTTCAATACACTCACTAGCATAAAATGAATTTCAGACAAAATTTAATGTTGGTCTGTTTCAAGCCTCATATAAATTAAACATCTCTATCATAAGTTAATAAGCCCATATGAGATGTTTCAGTGCAATAAATGATAAACATTACTGATCGTGACAATCGCAACACCAATATTCCCATTTCCCACTTGTGGGCAAGAATAATCACAAGCAGCTATCTTATGGTTTATTGTTATGAATTCTCATGTTGTATATTATTGTGAACATTATGACTTGTCTACAACAGTAAGTCTTGCTTCTAAGTCATGTCATAATGGCTTTCTCCCGAAAATGCAGCAGGGTCTGTGGCATTAGTGGAGGATGGGTGCAATATATGCTTTTTGGCAGACGTTACATGCTCATCTCATTCCAACGTGTGCAGAACTGTTAAAAGATATAGAGAGGACAATACCTGCCCCAGGAGGGCTGGTTTGGTCATAGGAGATGCACTACTGAGCATGATGATCTCTTTCTCATAATGCAAGTTCTTTGTGATAGGCACACAACAGTTGTGGAGACCACAAATAGTTTGCAGCAAGTTTAGGGCATGAACATCAGCAAAAGGACAGTAAGGAGGAGGTTGTATGAAGCAGATTTACAGTCCAAAAGGTCCACCGCAGAACCTCTGGTTACACATGAGCACCATGCCTCTCTAATGCAATTCGTCCACACCCATTGCAACTGGACTGTGGAACAGTGGAGCTCAGTGCTGTTTATTTATGGAAGATCCAGATTTTGTTTGAGGGCACAAGATGGAAAGACAGGAGTATGGAGAAGGCCTGGAGAATGTTATTCACCCTGTACTTTCTCTGCAAGTACACTGTTCGATGGAAACTTTGTAACGGCTGAGCTGAGATTACCACTAATGCGTGCATGGAGCTTATGTTAGTCAAGAATAGGAGTCTGACTGCCCACTGATATTTCCGAACAACAATAACAACAGCATCAAAAATAATAGCTATAACGGAACTGTATCCATACTCACAGAATGCGACCTCCTCCAAAAAGCGCCAGCAACACTGTGGGTGTGGATGTGACGTTCTCCATGTTGCGGTCCACTAGAAGTGTGGTGAACTCTCCATACAGGATGATGATGAGAGGGAAGCAGATCCCAGTAAACAAGCTGAGGATAACACCCAGGAACACAAGCACTATCTCCCCACATGTTGCATAGCGGAACTATAAGGCAACCCACAAGAAGGCAATGTTACACAAATCATTCACCAGAAGGTAATAAGTAAAAGACTAGTGGATTGTTGAAGCAATAGCCCCAATTTATTAACAATGTTGACATATTTAATCCATTTCTCTACAATTATGTTTCCAAACTGAAAACAATATAGAACTGTGACAATTTATTTAACACTGAATTTGTGAATTCATTTATACACTGACTGACAGTGACAATGCAACACCAAGGAGGAGTGGTTCGAAAGGGATGAAAGTTGGGGAAAAAACAGAGACGGCACGGATGAATAATTGATGTTTATTTCAAACCGATATGCAGGTTACACAATGCGCACGGCATCGACTCAGTAGGATGTAGGACCACCGCGAGCGGCGATGCACGCAGAAACACGTCGAGGTACAGAGTCAATAAGAGTGCGGATGGTGTCCTGAGGGATGGTTCTCCATTCTCTGTCAACCATTTGCCACAGTTGGTCGTCCGTACGAGGCTGGGGCAGAGTTTGCAAACGGCGTCCAATGAGATCCCACACGTGTTCGATTGGTGAGAGATCCGGAGAGTACGCTGGCCACGGAAGCATCTGTACACCTCGTAGAGCCTGTTGGGAGATGCGAGCAGTGTGTGGGCGGGCATTATCCTGCTGAAACAGAGCATTGGGCAGCCCCTGAAGGTACGGGAGTGCCACCGGCCGCAGCACATGCTGCACGTAGCGGTGGGCATTTAACGTGCCTTGAATACGCACTAGAGGTGACGTGGAATCATACGCAATAGCGCCCCAAACCATGATGCCGCGTTGTCTAGCGGTAGGGAGCTCCACAGTTACTGCCGGATTTGACCTTTCCCCACGCCGACGCCACACTCGTCTGCGGTGACTATCACTGACAGAACAGAAGCGTGACTCATCGGAGAAGACGACGTTCCGCCATTCCCTCATCCAAGTCGCTCTAGCCCGGCACCATGCCAGGCGTGCACGTCTATGCTGTGGAGTCAATGGTAGTCTTCTGAGCGGGCGCCGGGAGTGCAGGCCTCCTTCAACCAATCGACGGGAAATTGTTCTGGTCGATATTGGAACAGCCAGGGTGTCTTGCACATGCTGAAGA
This sequence comes from Anabrus simplex, assembly GCF_040414725.1. Taxonomy (NCBI): domain Eukaryota; kingdom Metazoa; phylum Arthropoda; class Insecta; order Orthoptera; family Tettigoniidae; genus Anabrus; species Anabrus simplex. The sequence goes on along the minus strand of NC_090267.1, from coordinate 331,680,306 downwards.
ATGGCGGTTGACGTGGCGTGCGGGGCTGCCACCGCTTGGCGGCGGATGCGCCGATCCTCGCGTGCTGACGTCACTCGGGTTGCGCCTGGACCCCTCGCACGTGCCACATGTCCCTGTGCCAACCATCTTCGCCACAGGCGCTGCACCGTGGACACATCCCTATGGGTATCGGCTGCGATTTGACGAAGCGACCAACCTGCCCTTCTCAGCCCGATCACCATACCCCTCGTAAAGTCGTCTGTCTGCTGGAAATGCCTCCGTTGACGGCGGCCTGGCATTCTTAGCTATACACGTGTCCTGTGGCACACGACAACACGTTCTACAATGACTGTCGGCTGAGAAATCACGGTACGAAGTGGGCCATTTGCCAACGCCGTGTCCCATTTATCGTTCGCTACGTGCGCAGCACAGCGGCGCATTTCACATCATGAGCATACCTCAGTGACGTCAGTCTACCCTGCAATTGGGCATAAAGTTCTGACCACTCCTTCTTGGTGTTGCATTTGCTCTGTCAGTCAGTGTATGTTGTGACAGTATATTTATGGACATTTCTACTAACCAAAGGCCATTTCTCAAATGTACAGGGCCAACATTTATAAAATATATCATCTTTATAGCAACCCCTTTTTAAATATTCAGTCCTTAAAATGATCCTGATTTTGAGAATAATTTTATGATGATATGATGATGATGATGATGATTAGTAGGCTAATCAACATGAGAAAGAACACTCATGTTCATAAAAAAAAAACAGAACACCATGAAAGACTAGAGATAGGAAGTTCATATTCACAGAACGTGTTCATTAGCATGTTCTGTAGAAACGATTAGCATTTCAGTCACCTAGGTTCAGCATGTGTCCTGTTGCCTAGTAGGCACTGGGTCCTCCATGGGCACTGATAACTTGTTCCATGCGTGATGGTATTGACGGGTTTAAGATGCAAATGGCAACCTGGGTAGGGTTACTAACTGAAAATTTCCAAATGCAGGACATTGCTTAGCAAAAAGCAGGACATTTAAGAAAAATGCCTGACAATTTCAATCGATAACAAAATTATACATATATTACACACAACTTTTTACAAAAGGAAATACCTTACTTAATGATCAGTCCTTGCTGCAGTTCATTTCCTTGAAGCTGTATTTTTCAACAGAACCTACTTTTGAAAGAAGGCGCGAGTTATTTTCTTGAAGTACATATTTATAAAATTCTTCACACGACACATCTTTGAAATTGAACTTCACAAGTAACATTCCTTTCACTGATTCTACCAACAAACGGTTCCTTTCCTTTGTCCATTGAGCATTTATGAATGGAAACACACGTTCAGTGGAGGCATTGCTGCCTGGTATGGCAAAGAAAAACTGGCAAATATTCAAAAGTTCAGAAAATACCTCAATGTTCTGGCACTTATTCAAAAAAAGCAGACTATTGTTCATCTAGTGTTGTATCTTTGTCCAAAGTTGAATTTTTAGAATAAGCCCTTACGTTGCAGAACTGGTCGAATAATTTTGAATCATCTATTTCTACACCTTTTGACTGTAAGTACTGAATACATGGTACAATATCGTCAAAGCTGAGGTCTTTAATGTTTTGAAGTTTCAACCATTTGAAACACTTGAATTCCTCTATAGGATGCATCCATTTATCCGAGTACTCAGTGCAGGTTTCATAGAAACAAGATACATTCTCCATAAACACTTTGCATGCTTTATCCAAACCATCTTCTGAAAATGTATTTAACATCTGTCTGACTTTAAGGGGAATGAATGGACCTTCAAGTCTGCCTTTCAATGAAGATTGGACAGATTGTAATAGTTCAAGCATTTCTACAACTGAATTATGTTCTTTCTCAAGTGACAAAATTTTATAGTGAAAAATGTACCATGGTTGAGGAAAGAAGCAAAAGATAGAGCTCTTAAAAGTCATTTTCAAGGAAGTTTCTAATTGATGAAGGCACTGACTTCCTACCCTGAGAAAGAAAGTAGGATTTCAGAGCTGGGAACAATTGCAGGATTCTTTCAACTGCTGAATACAATGTTAACCACCTAGTCTTAGAATGATTTAAAAGCTGCAGATAATTTACATCAACAAATTCACAAAAGTCTTTCAGTTCCTGAGTGCGCACTGCATATATATGAAAGAAGTTGAAAATTTTCATCACCACAGACTCAATATCAACAGGAAGAGCATCAGCTCCATGTTGCAAACAGTTATGTAGAATATGAGCAGGACATCCAACACCTACTATGTTTTCATTCAAGTCTTTTTTGAGAGCAGAGAATACATTCTTCCCTTCCCTGCATGCAAGGCCTCCAAAATTAACATTGGCATTGTCTCCAGAAAATGCAATGCATCTAGAAGTAATTTTGTGTTTTTGAGAGTATCTGAAATATAGGAGGAAATAAATTCAGAACTTTCATTTGGACATGCTTGTAAATCAAGAACTTTTATCTGAATGCCATTATTTTTGTAATCAAAGAATTGGATGACAATTGGAAACAACTTTAGTGCACCATGATTGCTTGCATCTGTTCCTAGGCCAAAAAATGGAACTTTATTGTTAAGAGTTTCAATTATAATATCTGTCGAGTGAGGAGCAATAACATTATTTATTATGGCTTCTGTTTTAGTTCTTGCACAGGTCAGTTTCTGTGCTACTTCAGAACCTAAGAACATACTCTTATTCAATTTAGCTGTGCAGTCCATTGATTTGTATGACTGGTGATGGAGAACTGTATGAAATGACATTGTAGCTTCTGCGGCTTGAACTTTATCATCTGGTGAATATTTGGGAGTGACAAATGATAACATTGAACATGATATTGATCTAGTTCTCACCGTCTTTGTGTGTTTTTCACTGTTAACGTGTCTTTCCAAGTCAACAACACCTTTGTATCCGACATTAACATAACTATCACACACTGCACATTTTGCTTCACTTTCACTGCGTACATGAGTAAAGCAAGGATACTTATGTTTTAGTTTATCCCAAAATTTACACTGTCTTTTTTTAGATTCACTTCTTTCAGGTTGCAAAGATGACATACAGGTACGTAATAGGATGCAATGAGATTAATATTTCACTCCACTCGCTGCATACTCGCACTATAATTTACGGCGACAACCAGGTAACTAAACATGATAGCTGCAAATCATATGGCAAGCACATGTAAACTGTAACTCTCGACACTTCCAGTTTCTCTCAACATAAACGTGGGAATGAAGCACATTGATTGGTTGATCGATGCCTGGACTTACGAGTTCAATATATCGAATATTAGTATGACTTATTTCCACCCTCGGAAGTAGCGCCCTGAGCACATGGAGTTGATGTACGATACAATAACATGCTGTCTTCAGCCTAAAACCTAAGTGAGCAATCTTGTAATGAAAAATGCCGGACAATGTCGATAAATTAGAGATGCCGGCCGAACATAATAAAAATGATTGAAAAGCAGGACATGTCTGGCAAAAGCTGGATGGTTGGTAACCCTAATCCTGGGGTATAGCCACCCATGCTGCATTCACCTGGTCCCACAGTCCATCGTTGGTGGTTGGCATTGGGTCACAGCACCGCACCCGTCATTTCACCGCATCCCGCACATTTTCAAATGGCGACAAGACCGGTGATCACGCAGGCCATGGCAACAGTCTGACATTCTGTGACTACAAGAAGGCACGTGTTCATGCAGCAACATGTGGTCACGCATTGTCCTGCTGAAATATGACATCTGGGGTGTTGTGCAGAAAGGGTATGGCTACAGGGCGCAAGATGCCATTCACATAGGTCAAATTGGTCACAGTGCCCTGGACAAGCACCAACTGTGATTTGTGGTTGTACCCAATAGCACACCATAAGGCCTTGAGTTGGCGCTGTATGTCGAATGCGAATGCAGTCAATGTGATGCATCTCCCCTTGTCTGCAGCAAACCAAAATGCGGCCATCATTTCAAAACAAACAGAACCTAGATTAATCCAAAAACACTATCTGCTGCCATTCCTGTCCCCAGTGATGTCATTCCATACTCCATTGCAGTCTAGCATGTTTATGCACTTTAGTCAAAGGTGGGCGGAGAAGTGGACGATGCGCCGGTAACCCAGACCATAATAAACAGTAGCGGACTGTCACTCCTAATAGTGTGTGATGTGTTACACTGTTCCACTGTTGCACCAGAGCTGAGGAGGACGCAGATCTGTCCTGCAATACTATTCAGATGAGGTGTCTATTTTCTCAGGGGGTGTGGTCTGGGTGGTGCGACCAGACCCATCTCATCATGTTCTATGGCCTTCTGTGAACCATTCTGTACACACCCACTGGCACTGCCAAGACACTTCGTCCCATATGAGCAGCAATTTTCCGGACAGATGCATCACGTTCTCTCATGCCAATAATGCACCCTCTTTCAAACTCGATCATTTGACAGTATGGTTATCGCATATGTCTGCAAGGCATCCTGCAAGTCTCTCAAGTCACACTGATACACTACTTTTGGTTTTTTTTTGTTTTGTTTTTTTGGTTTTTTTTTTTTTTGCTAGGGGTTTTACATCGCACCGACACAGCCTTTGGTTTTTAGTGACAACAAGAGCCACAGACACATTTTACCAGTCGGTGGTGGTGCACCAAGATATCGATGTGGACCTTGAGCCTGAGGGCTGACATGGTTCAAATGCTAATCATTTCTTCAAGACATACTAATGCGCATGTCCTGTGAATATGAACTTCCTAGCTCTAGTCTTTCAAGGTGTTCTGGTTTTCATGAACACGAGTGTATTTTCCAATTTCTTATGAATTTCCAATTAAGGTAGGTCTCAAACAATGTATAGGATATGGCAGACAAGAGGGAGCAGAAGTCAGGGGAGAAGCTGTAGAAGACAGGTGGGCTAATGTTTTAAGGTATAGGTAATAGAGGACAAAGGGTCCAGTCAGGGGAAGAGTTCAGGTGAGGTACTAGTGAGGAATGGGTATGAATCATTTCTGGTAGAACAGCAGTGGCAAGATGGAGAATGGAAAAGCATTACAGATGAGTGGGGTGGTAATAGGCAATAGGAAAGGGAAATGTAGAATAGTACAGGATAAGAAGAGGGTGGTGGAACAGGGTCATGAGAGGGAGAGAAGGGAAGAGGTTCTAATAAGTTGCATAGGGTTGGATCTCTGGTAATGGGAGACTACTGTTAGGCATGAGGGGAAAAGGGAACCAAGGTAGAGTGCTAACCAGGAATTAGCTTAAGGCCAATGTTGAGAAAATTAGGAAGGAAGAAAGGAAGAGGGTAAGTAGAAAACAGTTGTTTGATTTACATTGGTACCAACAACGAAAGGCAAGCAGCAGTAGGTCAGAGCTGGAGATGTGTGGGATCTGGGTTTTTTTTTCCCCAGTTGCTTTACGCTGCACCGACACAGATAGGTCTTATGGCGATGATGGGACAGGAAAGGGCTAGGAGTGGGAAGGAAGCGGCCGTGGCCTTAATTAAGGTACAGCCCCAGCATTTGCCTGGTGTGAAAATGGGAAACCACGGAAAACCATTTTTCAGGGCTGCCGACAGTGGGTTCAAACCTACTATCTCTCAAATACTGGATACTGGCCGCACTTAAGCGACTGCAGCTATCGAGCTTGGTGGATCTGGTTATGACAGTGTGGAAGAGAGTGGAGATTGTTATCTGTAGGATACTGTGTATGAGGGTTACTGACTACAGGGTGATGGGGATTTACATGAGACTGTGGAGTGAGTGTGTGTGAGAAACAGTGAGCATTTGTAGTTTGTAATGGCTGGGAAGGAGATAGCGATTTGTGTTCAGATGGTCTTCACTAGAACTGCAGGGAGTACATATAAGGAAATGTATTTGCAAGGGTTACAGGGAGATGTAGTAAGAGAAGTTGAGTGTAGTAGAGAGCAGTGATGAGAGTACAGAGAGCTGGAAGTCAAGCAAGGATAACATGAAGTTGTTAGCATTAAATTGAAGATATACTGTAAGGAAAAAAATCATCTTCATCATCAATGTCCCACTCCAGTTGCCCGGGTGTGGTTAAGGAAAGAAATATAAATAATTTAATAGATAGCCTATACATTTTCCAGATATTGTAATATGAGTTCAACATTGGTGAAGAAGTGATATTATGGATGTGAAAATTTTCTCCCAGAACTGGAGTGTTTATCATAGAGACAGGATAGATCCAATGGGAGGGAGAGTATTCATACTGGTGAAAAAAGTAGTACGCAATGAAAAAGTTGAGTACAAGAAATACAAAATTTTAAGTGTTTGGCTCATCTCTAAAGATAACAGGCAACTTGATTTTGGGGTGTACAGAACTGGAAGGAGTGACAATGACATGGAATTATTTGGTAAGATAGCCACTGAAGAGGGAATTTCTGTTGCCCATTTCTGGCAAGACATTGTCTGAAACATGTTTTGTGACATAAAATGTACTTTGTTTTGTTTGTATATAATACCTTATTTATATTTTAAGTTTTTTCAACACTCTGACATGAAATAAATAAAAATGTGTGAAACAAAACACAAAGGAATGCGATTGTAATGGGTGATCTCAATTTACCAAATATTAACTGGGAAGGTAATGTGAATGACTGAGAGCATGACCAACAAATGGTACTAAGTTAATCTAGGATCAACAGCTGAATCACAATGTGATGGAACCAATTAGAGGGAAGAATATTCTATATGTGGTGCTGATAAAACCAAATGAGCTCTATAGAGATGATTTCTGAGATTGTGTGACAAATTTAAATCATCTGAAATTTTGTGAGTATAATGTTGAATTACAGACATGTTCAGAATTAATTATCATATGCTTAAAAATAAAGGTAATGAATATAGGATACATGTAGTTCTTTCACATAAATTAGTTTGCTGTAAGGGTTCGTCTGAAAAAGACAATAGATATGAGAATATGTGCATAGGACATTCTCATGATATTTTAATGTCTTACAGTGAAGGTGTGGTAGGCTTAAATTACGAATAGTAAGAGATGTTAGGACTTGGGTTAGGACAGTTTCTTGATGTACTCAAATTTGGTAATATAATGTTTTCTTGCTGTGTTGAAGTATGATGGAATGAACACAATATAGCTCTATGTGAGATGATGGTAGAGTTTTCGATGATATACAGGATGGTCGGAATCAACGTTAACCTGGTATATGAGCGTTAGAGACTTGGTCATGCTAAAGAATAATTTGAAAAAAATAATTTGATATCTCATTTTATCAGCTGCTGAAGTTAGCCAATCAAATCACTTCATGGGTGAATTCTAATGGGCTTTGCGCGGCACTGTTGCTAAATCTGCAAAGTGATCCTATTCCCTAGTTTCAGCAGCTAACAAAATGACTGTTGCAAGATATCAAATTATTTCTTTCAAATTATTTCTTTCAAATTATTGATCAGCCATTAATTTACATTATTGCACACATTGTTATAATGTAAAATGTTTTTCTGCTTATACTGTTGTGTAACAAAACCTAATTAACTTTTAGAAAAATACATTTTAGTTTAAAAAGATAAATACTGAGAAAATAGGTAAGGATGAAAAATTATTTTCATTGTTTATCCAACATTTTGCAGGTTTCTCATCTTCACTTGTATTTCAGAGAGTTGTAAAATGAGTGATGATCTTTTTCTATTACTGACTTAAGTTCTTGAAGATGCTTGAATTTAGATTCCACGATCGGAATTTGTGATGTGTACAGTGGTTGAACCACGATGTGATGACATTCTTTACATCTGTATGCTACCTTGTAAGATATTTTGCCACATGGACTGTATTTTAACATCCTTATATCATGGACAGTGGGATCCCCAACCTTCTTACTGGTCTCAGGCAGGATGCAATTCAAGCCTTCAAGATTTCATTGACAATAATGTTGTATAGCTTTTTAGGCCTGGTCATTCTCATTGATCTAATGTAGTCCATGGGTGAATATATTGGTGCTTTGAAGTACTGCTCTAGAGTAGAATGTACACTATCTGCTTCCATCACTGTATGGCCCTTTTCAAGGAAGACTTGTACCAGTTCTGGTAGGCGCATCCATCAGAAATTAAGACGATGTGCTTGTACTGTTTTGGTATATGTTCCAAGTAATGGACTATGCAAGACACAAACTCATTTGATTAAACACCCCCATTACCTTCATGCCATACATAGAGTGTAACATCTTGGTTGTTTAATTCATAAATAGTGAAGTTATGAAGTTGTTGTTTTTATTTGTAATTGGCTTTGGAAGCAGCTAGTCTTGGACACAAGGGCACACTTCGAAAGTTTAAAAACTTCATTATATACCCATATTGAACTGAGAATAAAATAGGAACAAAATAATGGGTCCACCTATTCAATACTAAACAATGCTATAATATTAATTTCAACATTTAATTATTAAATGGAACCAGTTTCAACGCTTATTCTGCATCATCTTCAGGCAAAAAACTTTGAAAACAGACATTAACATATTAAAAAAAACAATGCACAGTACACATGAATATGGACCCATTATTTTGTTCCTCTTTTACACTTTGGAGGTCCATTGTGATTAACAATTTCTCTTCGGAGGCAGTTTCTTTCATATGATTCTTCATTTCTCTGGCTTCATTCTTCCTCGTCATTTGTGCCTGATAATCTTCCTCTCTGACCATTTTAGTCTTATAACCACAGCATATGTCACATTGGTCTTTCCTCGGAGAATGTATGGCTATATTGTTTTTCTTCATAATTTCGAAAGAAGACCTCCTTCCTACATTCTGTACACTATTATCCTTGCACCATGCTATATACACTTCATACATGTGAAGGTTAGAACAGAATGAGGACTCTACATACGTCTTCTTGGAACTGGCCCTGCAGTAGTGACTAGGGACTCTAGACAGATGATCTAGCCACTCTTTCACTTTGCCACACTCACTAACCTATTTTTCATTTTTTCTTTGCGACTGGTTCATTTGAGTCTACTGCATGCCCACTGTCATTGAACTGAGAACAATCTTCATTGCTTGTCCACCTTTTAAACGTATCTTCGTCAATCGCTAGAGTGTTTATAAATAAATTTCTGCATACTCTAATCTTTTCACCTGATGGTTTTTGTAAAAATACATCATGTCCTGTGTTCTTCCTAGTTTCTTCTCTGTTGATTTCCTCCTCCTCAAAACATTCCTTGTTTTTACCCAACCACAAAGGAATGTTTTCTTTTCACTCCAACAATTTAAGTTTTAGAATGTGCTAAATACTTTATTTCTCTCTTCATCTGTTATTTCAGTGCACCAAAAACTGCACTCAGATTTCTTAGTAGTCGTCGTGTGTTTGCATCTACGCAGAACTTGCTTCGATTCCCTTATACGATTTTGAACCACTTTATCCTCAGTCTTCTGAAATCCTATGTATTCCAGTCCCTTGAGTCTTATGTTTATTAATCTTCCTCTTCGAACCACATTCTATAATGTTTAGATTGTCAGTGTCCTCACAGTTCTCCCCTTCCTCTCCTTCCGTATCACGGCTTCTTATTCCTTTCCCCATAGCATCCTGTGTATTTCTTTCTTCTATGCCACACTCTTCATTTAGATGTCCACTTTCCAGAAAATCTTCCACACACAGTTCACCAATAACTTGTAAACCAATGTCTTTATTGACATGCGTTTGAATAGTTTGTTCCCTGTCACAGCCACCAGTCACATTGTTTTCCTGACCTATATCCCCTACATCAAAAAAATTTTACAACAGTAATATTTAATAACTCAGTAAGCTCGGGACCTAGTTCAATCATTATAGTATCACTGGGACAATGCTGCAAGTCATAGTCGGTCACTGTATTATTGGCATTTTGTTTATTCTGCTCCTGGACCATCTGCACCATAAACTACCCTCGTGAAAGCATTCTGGGAGAGAGAAAAGGCAAAATTTAGACTGAATCATTTAGCTATGCATCACTTTGCAAGAGTAATAATTGACTTTTGATATATTACAATGCTCCAAGACTTGAATTCCCTCCAATTTATCATAAACATTGAATCTAAATTGACATAATACTTACTTGGTAATATGATGTATGACAGTTTCTCTTACAATGATAATGCACTCAAAACACAATAATCCAGACTAACGGAAGGTACTAAGGTTTTACATTCCATGCAAACTGCAAACAATGCACTAATCCACTACTCATAAAAGTACAGTGAAACACATGCCAAACAGTTCAGAATTAAAGCAACAGGGTAAAGCAAAACCTTCTATGTGACAGTCAGAGGTACTATCATGTTGCAGAATCATCTATGTGCACACCTTGTCACATAGGAGATATTGCAGACCTAATATGTAACATGAGCATATCAGAGATATTGTTTTTGTTAAAATTGATTGGTAAAATATGTATTTTCACATAGGAGGTTTTTCTGTGTGATGTGGTATGGCTCCTACTGTTTAACAAAGCAATAATCTGAAAATGGGCAAAAATGTCACATAGGAGGTTTTGCAGGAACAGTGCTGATATTAGAAAGAGAGTTAGGAATGGTTGTGGGAGTAAGGAGAGATTGAAAGAGCTCACTAGGAAATTGCATTCAGCATAAAAGTCAAGCTAAGGATAACTTGATGGCAAAGATAATTGGGAGCCACATGAATTTGTCCGGCTACATAACCAGTATATTGAGAAATTCCGCCTAGGAAAACAAGCCCTGTTTAACCAGACACATACGTACTCAAGCTTCCAAAACTTGAGATGACATGAACCTAATTCAAGATTTATTTCTGCTTTTAGGACACTGTGATCATCACACTGATTTTTATTTTAAACTCAATGGAACTTTTATCATTTAGTAATTTGTCCCTATGACAATTTTAACAACATGAATGGTTTTTAAAACTGACTTGAGTCATCATTAAGAATATCATGTGTTTATTATCATAATATTTTTAGGCTGAAGATGTCTCACAAGGAAGAGATGAAACATGTCCCTTTTTAAAATGAAATAGAAAAGAATAACATTGTACAGTACTGTAAAGGTGAAGTTGCTTTACGTTGCACTGACACAGGTAGGTCTTACGGCGACAATGGGACCAGAAAGGGCTAGGAGTAGGAAGGAAGCAGCTGTGGCCTTAATTAAGGTACAGCCCCAGCATTTGCCTGGTGTGAAAATGGGAAACCATGGAAAACTATCTTCAGGGCTGCCGACAGTGGGGTTTGAATCCACTATCTCCTGAATACTGGATACTGGACATACTTAAGCGACTGCAGCTATCAAACTCGGTAGGTCCATAAGTATTTCAAGTTATTAATATTTACTTCTTCATTTTGCACTCACAACGGACTGTTTCAGGATTTTAACTTATCTCCAAAGCAACAGATTTAGTTTGGCTGATAACCAGCTAATTTGTTACATGATCCCTCTTTTTCATTGCTTTTAAAATCTCATTCATTATAATAATGAAGGGAAGTGGTGACAAACAACTTCTTGTTGGACCGGGCGAGTTGGCCGTGCGCGTAGAGGCATGCGGCTGTGAGCTTGTACCCGGGAGATCGTGGGTTCGAGCCCCACGGTCGGCAGCCCTGAAGATGGTTTTCCATTTTTACACCAGGCAAATGCTGGGGCTGTACCTTAATTAAGGCCACGGCTCCTTCCTTCCAACTCCTAGGCCTTTCCTGTCCCATCGTCGCCATAAGACCTATCTGTGTCGGTGCGACGTAAAGCAAAAAAACTTCTTGTTGGACTCCATTCTTGGTTTCATAACAACTTGACCAGCTTCCTTGAATTTGCACAAAGCTCTTTGTTTCTCAATATAGTTGTTTTAAAAAAATCAACAAATTTGACCAGTTTTTTGGTCCTGGATGGTGTGTACTGCCTATTAGATGTAAGGATTTTCAGACGTTTGCTCTATAAAACCAGCGTTTCATTTTAGGTCTGGCGCTAGACTATCAGAGTGGGTCCTTTCTGTAAACATGTACGTTTAATGTAGACAACAACCTTGTTTGTCATTGTATGTATTAAGTACTGACAGGGCGGATTCAATAAAGACCTCTCTAGTATTACAATAGTTGTTTAACTCTAACTATAATCTTACCTGACACTACTTTATGTATTAGACATTCCCAAATGTGCTTACATGGTACATGATCATATGCCTTCTCTATATCCAACTCTAATCATTCTCTTCTTATCCCAATATTTTTCAAAGAGCATTCTCATTGAGAAAATGAGGTATAGGATTGATCTATCCAGTCTAAATCCATGTTTCTTCCACAAGCTTATGTTCTACAAATTTTCTGATTTTTCTCACTAGGATGGACTTGTATATTTTTAATCCATGAGATAGAAGGGTTATGCAGTACCTTTATAGTTATAATTTACGACCGCTTCTCATGGAAAGAAAGATAAGAGACCCAACTAACGAATATTATAGAGTTGCAGTTTCAAAACTCTTCATCCATAGCCCTAATAATCCATTTTTCTTTATTCAAGATATAACATAAGGCACCATGCCTAATTAGTTGCCACTTGTATCCAACAGGTATATCACTGTATTCAGAGAACCATTTCTGAGGAAAAAGTAGGATAAGAATTTAAGTTCTAACCTATCAAATAATGAGCATACTGGCTTATAAGACAAAGGCCACAATGGCAGTAACTGGAAGAAGCTTACGATACTTCAGTATCACCGAGACTGTGAAAAGACAAGAGTTAACAAAGATAAGTTAGAGGTACTGACACACAAGTGAAAGTAATGATCAGACCCATTGTTGTGTGTTCAATAGGCAGGTAGTAGCAGCAATAGTAGCTGTCATTGTCTACTAAAATTAAGATGAATTGAAAACATAAAAGCACTATTTAGTAAACATTAAAGCACTATTTAGTAATCTTACAATAAGCAAGACGTTGCTCACGTCTGCAGCATACTTTAAGCTGTGCGTGTCCCCTGGGTGGTGCTAAACAAGTAACAATTTTGACAAAAATGTTCCAGAATATTGAAACATGAGCAAACAAATAAAAGTGCTCTTTTCAGAGCAAAACAACAAAAAGTAAGAATACTTCAATGAAATGCAGGTGGTCTCTCAACAAAGAAACTATTGGAAGTAAAGAAAATTATGATAGAGATATAGTTATCCTTCTCATCAAAAGCCAATATTACACCTGAAAACATACAATATTTAAAGATCCAAGGGTATACCATCCACACTCTCTTCAAAACAAGTAGCTAGTGTATTATTTGTAGCAGTGAAGAACAATATCATGTCAAAATTCAGAACTGTAAAAGAAATGAACTCAACAGATACATCTGAAATTTATCAAACTTGCCATACGCATCAACAACAAGAAAACAACATTTTGTGTTTACAGCCCTCCAAACAATAAAAATCTGAATCTCTACCTTTTAGAAATCAAAACAGCTACTATTTTTATAGGGGACTTCAATGTAGCTTCTCCATTCTGGGGCTACAACTATACAAATACAACTGGGAAAGCAATAAAAGACCTTATAGAGAGCAGCTAGAATTACTATACAATAACAAAGATCCAGCAACATTCATTCACCACTCTGGTTCCACAACTAACCCAGACCTCATATTAGTATCAACAGATCTTGCAAACCACAGTCATCCATCAGTACTTGAAGATCCAGGCAGTGGGCATCGAATGTCCCTCCTTACTGTTATATCATACAGTGAACCTGCTCAATGTGCAGACCAGAAGATCCAGTGAAATTTCAAGAAGGTAGACTGGGAAACTCTCAGAAACAACCTGGAAACTAAAATGTCAGAAATTGATCTTGATGGACCTCCTAACATCATCCTGAATAAATTCACTACAGCCATAAAAGACATAGCCTAACTGTGCATACCTAGAGGTACTCAAACAAAATATAAACCTTTCTGGACAGATGAATTGAACAATCTTAAGTCCGACAGAGATAAAGCAAGAAGAACAAGCAAGAAGAACAACTGAACTTACTCAGGATCAAAACGATGTATGGAAATGGTGACAAGCAACAACAAAATAAAAACAAGCCATGACAATATCAAAAAGGGAATCTTGGAACATATTCCTAACAGCAGTTGACTATAGGACAGACAGCAATAAAGCCCACAAACCTATCAATTCTCTAAACAACAAACATGTAGTCACTCCTTTGAATCCCATTATGATAAATGATGAGGAAATTACGGATTGTCACAAAATAGCAAGCCACTTCTGTAAACATTACACTTCAAATAGGTCAGCAAGACAGAAAAAGAAAGAAGACAAGACCCTCAAACAAATAGTAAAAAAATTCATGAATAAGAATGCAGAAGACATCTTTAACAATGAATTTTCCATAGAAGAGTTAATGTTAGCGATAAAGAAAACACAAGTCAGAAAACAACCAGGACCAGACGAGATATTCCCAGAATTCATAAAAAACCTTGGACCATCTGCTCTTAACATACTGCTGCACATATTCAACAAATTTTGGACATCAAATGAAAATCTACCAAATGACTGGACAAAAGCAACTATCATTCCAATTCTAAAACCAGGCAAGCCAAAACACCAAGTCCCCTCGTACTGACCTATAGCATTTATACCTCCATTCTGGTAAAAATTCTAGAAAGATGATTACAAATAGACTCAATTGGTACTTGGAAACAAAATCTCTCCTATTATAAGGACAAGCAGGATTCAGACAAAACAGGTCCACCTCCCATCAAATAATGTGATTTACACAAGCTGTGAAGAAAGCCTTTAACAAAAGGGAAAGTGTTCTTGCAGTTTTTGTTGATTTTAAAGGAGCCTATGATACTGTATGGCAAAACATGCTGTTAAGGAAGCTTATCATATTCCAAGTAAATGGGCGCATGTTAAAGTGGTTTTCAAGATTCCTTTCCCAAAGAACGATCAATGTTCGTTACAACAAAACTTCAGGGTGCAAGCAATCAAAACTAGGCCTCCCATAAGGAGCTGTATCAAGCACATTATTCAATCAATGTGTACATCAATGATCTTCCAACAACAATAAAGGAAGTAAGTGATGTGAATATCAGCATGTTTGCAGATGATGTATCATTTGGACCACAACACGTAACAGCCCAAATCAGCAAATGCTTCTTGAACACAGAATGAATCAGGCACTTATAAAACTTAAAAACTGCTGGTTTTAAGTACCTTATAATAAATAATAGTATTGATTAGATGGAAAATCCAATCTTTATACTTGTGATCATGTGGAGGAGAAAGTAAACAAACGGATGAAATTACTAAAGAGACTAGCAGGAGCTACTTGGGGGAGCACTCAAGACACACTCAACAGAACCTACAACACTTACAGCACCTCAATCAAACATTGATCACCTTGAGAGGTGTCAGAATATAATGCCCTACGAATCATAACAGGTGCAATAAAAACCATGCCTGTAACCGCCTTACAGTTGTATACCCACAACTTACCAATAGAAGAAGAGATGAAACAACAAACAACCAACGCATATTATCTCAGCTTACAAAGGCTACCCCAAATGACCTGGGCCAAAAAACCAGTTACTAGCCCCAATCTTGAAACCCAAAAAGATTTTTTTGAGTCTCGCCAAATAATATATTAACAAGAGCAATCTTCAAATAAAACTTGAACCACTCTGTATGCCAGTCAACCCCATTGAATATATGCAAGTGATTGCAGATGTTACTTTGCCAGAATGAGGACTGCAAGAAATATTGTTCATCATATGATCTAAAACAGCTGGCCATCTGTACAATACAAGAAAGATATCCATCTAAACAATAGCTAAAAATATATACAGATGGCTCACAGGACAAGGAAAAACAGAACTGGGGCAGGAATACATTCATCTCTCTTCTCACTCCACTTCCCAGTAGGCCAAAACAAATTTTGATGCAGAGATAAAATCAATATCCCATGTACTACAACAGTTATTAGGCAGAAATGATGATTACCAAAAATTTGTTATCCTTACAGATTCAAAAGCAGCCATCTAAGCCATCTCGTCAAATAATAAGGCTCAAATAAAGAACTGAAAGTAATTCTATGTATGATAAAAACCCTCCAAAGACTCCAAAAACAGATCTCATTTCAGTGGATTCCTTCTCATGTTGGAATAACAGGTAATGAAAAGGCAGACAGATTAGCCAAAAACAAAGGTACCATACTACAACAACCTGCCAGTCAGACTGATTTTGAAAAACTTAACACTGGCCATGACTGTCTTGCAGCTCATCTGAAACGAATCGACATTCTGAGATCCAAAGAACGCACAGTTTGCCATGACCGAGGAAGCAAAGTGGATAAGGAACACCTGGTACATTGCAAAAAAATTGATGCGACAGCCAGAACTTCAGGAAATTTCAATTAACTATACTGGAACGCAAGAAAATGATGGATTGGAATCTGGGCTAGCCATAAGATACAACAACAACAGATGCATCTAAAACAATGCCATCACTGTTTACCTTTTATAGGTTAGTTCAGCTCTCCAAAGAGACTCGTCTTTTTCTTCATATTGGCAACAGATCTATAAACTTCTGATACCCAACGTTACATCAGAGACCTTGCAGGATCTACTGTTTTAATACGGTCATGTCATAGGAAATAACTAAAGTAGATACGTTACCAGCTGGTGATAAGAGAGTGACTTTTGTTGTGGTGGCTCTGCTGGTTTCTCTGGATTGACAAATTCTCTGGAAGAGAGAGCTTCAGTTACACATAAAATGAATTAAAAACAATTAGCAGGTTTATATGATAAGTAGAACTAAAAATATCCACACTGATGTACATGTTAAATTTAATGGTACCTAGATAGATTGTGTTAATAAATTTATATATTTGGGCAACTGGGTAATTAAAATTCAGGCTCCAATTAAAAAATTGTGTATGTGGCCGTTTGTGAGCAGAAATCAGTGAAGCAACAGAAGTCCTTATTATGTAATATGTAAATTTTTGTTTAATAAATTAAAAAAAAATTTAAAAAATATTTAAAGAACTGAAGTGTTTATGCAAAGTAAATTATTGTATGAAGCTTTCTTATTTAAAAGAATTATTCCATATTTAGGCCTATGAAGAAATGGACTATGGAGAAGATTTATGTTCTGTTACATTTCCTGATTTAAATTGTATTATTTTGTTAACTATGGAAAGGGATGTGGAAATTTTATACATGACTTGTGAGGCAGGGTGTGCCACGTGTAAGTGGCACTTCCTGTCGTTTTGTAATATCCGCGAAGATGCAAATTCTGCAGAAAGCATAATTCTAGAATATCATTGTGATTGGTCAAAAGTACAAGTGTTTTTATTGGTCAGTATATTAGGATATTTAATTGGTGAATGTGGCAAACTAGAGTGTTGCTATTGGTCATTTATTATCACTCTATTTCCTGTTTGTGGCTCCTCGCGTGTGCGAGTCACTTTGTCCGTGTCTTTGAATTTGGAGCAATACAGCGGGCGGACGCGTTTTGCGTCCGTCCCGCGATGGGTTGTCAGCTGCCAAAGGTAAGCACATTTTTGCCTTATGCTATTTAATGCATTCTTATGTTTCGCTAAATTCCCACTTAATTTAAATTCAGTAATTATGTAAAAGGTCATCTTGTGTGCCGGAGTTTCCTCTAGTTTTCCACATTTTCCGAAATAGAGCATTTATATGATTTAGCGATTATGCTAGTCCGCAACGTGTTGTTTTCAGAGGCAAACCTTCTTTTCTAAATCTAGTTGTAATTGTAAGTAACGGTAACACTTTTTTGAATTGTGTAATTAATTTTGTTTAGTTCGAGGTTGCCTCCCTTCATTCTGTAAATTCTGAAACTCTTATGTCAAAGTTTGTTCATGATCGAAGACCTTAATTGTTTCACTTATACATCTTTGGTTTTGTATCTCAAGTATCAGTTAATTCGCAGTTCATTTATTTATTCATTTATAATTGTATGTTCATTTCCTTAATAATTATTTGTCTGTTGGGTGTATTATTGTAAGTCTTTTCTCCCCCATAATGTCATACGTTCCCATGGACCTCATTAGGGCTTCCCACACCTTCCACTATCCTTTCTTAGTTGTCATTTTTAGGCCTGTAAGTGTTCCCTATATTTGATTTAATATTGCATATCGAAAGATACTTGTCATGTTTTGATATGAATATTCCACCACCTCGTTATTTACAATTTCCTTAGTCATTATTATTATGTATTATATTATTTACTACCGGTATTACTTTATTATTACTATTCTATTTATTATTATTATTTATGTACGCGCTCGAAAGCGGTTACAGTGTAGAATTTCAAATGGCAAATATGAAAAATTAATTTCAAATTAAGGATATGTTAAATGTGATGCTGTGTCTGGTGAGAGTTACTGTATGGAATTGAGACCTGGATGCTGAAGGTTATTATTATCATATTTTAAAAAGAAGCTTTTATTTTTTACGATTTGCTTTGCATTGTACCGATGCAGATATATCTTATGGCAACGATAGGATAAGGAAGAGCTAGGAGTGGGAAGGAACCAACCATGAACTTAATTGAAGTATAAGAAATAAATCTACTCCTTTGTTTACATTGCCTGCTTCCTACAAGTCAGTGCTTGTTCTACATCAGACATTAGAGGTGAGTCTCATGAATAATTTTTCTCCTTTTTAATTTCTTTTCTGTATGTTTATTCATTCCTAATTCTGGCTATCATTTCCAGATTTACTTCTTTGTCTGAGGTCATAAGTCAATGTAAAGACATCATATTTATGACAAGATGATCACAACTATAATTTTTGTTATTATATGTATGTTAATGTTATAATTATTCTTGCAACATTGTGTTTTAGTTATCACATAATCTGTTTAATTTTATCTGGCTGAAGATGGCCACTAAGTGGCTGAAACTAGTCCCAAGACTGATGTAATATTATTTACTTGATATATTGCACTTCAATATGGAACGAAAATGAAATTTATAGCGTATGATTAATTGAAGTTTGCAGCCGAATAAGGGTCTTTGTTTACATTTATACCCATGTTGAGTATTTGGCAGAATAAAGGTCTATGGACTTTCCTGCATGCTTTCCACAAGTTTATTTATTGATATTCCAGCAGATGATTGTGCAATGCAGCTTTTATGCTCAGGTGACATCAATTTTTTTTATGAAATAAAGGTCTGTGTGAGGCATTTTCCTTCAGTCAGTACCTGATGTGCATGGTATTTTAATGTCTATCTGCAAGATAAATCAAGAGCATTGTGTTGCGATTTTTTGTTGCGAAGGGCTGTATTTTAGAAATGAGTGACATTGAAAGTAAGAGCAGTGCTTTAGACAACAAAAACATGGAAATTTCACCTAATGATCTGCAATGGATTAACAAAGTAAAACGAAGGAAGCTGAATATGACTGAACGAGAGGACATAATCATAAGTATCATAAGAGGACATAAAGCGGAAACAATTAAGGAATGCCAGTAAGCAACATATTACAGAAAAGGTAAGGATGTACAGGTCAGAAATAAACCATATGGAACTTTCAATTGTGGATACAAGAAGTTAGGGTGTAAAATGGTCACAACAGAGCAGAAACTGTCCCCATTTACGGACTGTTATAAACTCGGCACACATGACGAGCAGACCTTTTTTCTTAAGAAATGTGTTAAATTAAAGGAAGTAACTCAATGAAGAAGAGGTAAAACCTGCAAGTTCTTCTTACCATTTGAATGGATAGGCACTGTATAAAAAAACATCATTGTATACGTTTTCTATTTCCCCACAAGCACCTCTAGATATTGCAAGGTAACAAGAAAGACTGTGTCACTGCTCCAAAAGACAAGCGTGGCAAACACAAAAATCGACCACATGCTATTTCGAACAATGCTGGCAATATGATGAGAGAACATACTAATAGGTTTCTCAAGAAACCTAGTCACTATAGTAGAAATAAGTCAAATAGAGAATACCTGTCACCAGACATCATTGGTGAAAATGAATTGGTTGTTCATTGAAAAATACTCAAATATGTTTTATCAAGCCATTTTCCATGAAATGAATATACTAATTGGTATCCCGAGAAGTGACACATGTAAACGGTGTGACATGTTGACAATAGCATGTTGGCTGCAGATAATGAAGGAGAAAGAAGCAAAATAGAACTAAAAAGTGCACTTCACCATGCTAGAGCCTTGCGAGAGGATGAGAAAATATCCAAGATAAATCCGAATGTAGTCATCATATGTGTTGACATACAGCAGGTCTTATTCTGCCCAACTCTTACACACTTGTCCATGTTCTACCAGTGTCAGTTGTTGTGTTATAATTTCACAGTGAATGATTTGGGGAAAGGAAACATGACATTCTATCTGTGGAACGAAACAATAGCGAAAAGGGGTTCTGTTGAAATTGCTTCCTACATTCTGAAGTTCTTTGAAAACTTTGAGAACAATGGTGAGGAAAGGACTGACTGTATGGTCCGATCATTGCACAAGGCAAAACAAGAACTGGCGAATTCTAGCACTATACAAATATATAGTGTCTTGGTGGATATTTTAGTGAAGTTTTTCTGCACCAGGCACAGCTTCCTACCTTGTGATAGGGACTTTGCTGTGAGTGAGATAAAGAAAATAGTTTCAAAATTGTACATTCCTTCGCACTGAAAGTATGCAATTGCAGATGCATATGTAACCAGAAAGTATTCAATAGCTGAAATGGAAAACAGGGACTTGAAAAACTTTGGACATAGTGAATGTATGATCTTGAAAAACAGTGAACTGAAAAATACTGAAGTTATGTGGTTGAAATTCACTAAAGATGGATCACAAGAGATATGAGTTCAAAAATCACACAGCTTGTGGCAACCCTTTGACTGCTTTCAAGTAGTGAAGAGGAATGCTCAATATCAGCTACCACATCTACCAGCAGCACCGTCCTATCAAAAAGGAAACAAAGGACCTTGAAGATATGGTGTGAAGTATCATGTTGCAGAATAATTTTTTTTTTTTTTTACAACAATTTAATGACTTTTCATGGTGAATTTTGAAGTGATTTTTAATGTTAGGATAAGTTCAGAAGTCTAAAACATAGAATTGATGTACCACGATACTTGCCGATACTATTTTAGATGCATAATTAAATGCAATTATGGATTTACTTGAACAATTTTTTAAAATTATTCATCTTTCATTTCAGTGATAACTGTATTTAAGTGTGTTGTTTTTAAGGAAATATGTCAATCAGCAGTAATATTCAACTTAACCTCATAACGGTAAGTTATCTTAATGTAAAATTTTAATATTACACGAGATGTTTTTATCTCTAAAACGGTGGTGATTCTGATGTTTCGTTACTACTTTCCTATTATGTTAGTGAATTAGCATTTCAGAATAAGGGTCTATGTGCGTACTTGCCTACTGCCAGCCATGCTGAAGCTCTCCAACTTTTTCAAACTTATTACGATCGCCGTATCTGCAGCACATTTCCCTACCTTACATACTGCTGTTCGCCTTGAGCTCGTCCTCGCCGCATCAAACACTCCGCTCACCTGTGCTCTACCAGTGTGATTACGTCATCCTCGCTGCACTTCGCCGTTGCCTGTGCGCTGTGTATACACGTGACCTCATGTTTCTTGAACTCAATGGCTTGTAGCCTTCTCTACTTTTCTGGAATATTCTATTCCACTATATATTGCCCATTCTGCTTCTTCACATTTGAGACGGGTTTTCATAGTGGAGTGGTGGAGTGTCAAAGTACTGTGCCTCTTGTAAATCATGTCTATTCCATCTGGACTCTGTCTTCAAGCTATTTGGTGAGCAAGACTTATTGTAATTTATCTTCATTTGGACTTTAAATTTTCATCCGGCCTCTTGCCAGTTCAAATTTTCTTCCGTCGAGTTGGTATGCTACATGCACTGTATGCACTATATGAACATGCGCTACGGACAATTATGAATTATTTATAATCATTTCAGATGTCTTCTTGGACCTATGTAAAAAAAAAATTGGTAAATCTTGGAATAACCCGGTGAAGAAAATCCTTCCCCCGCCCTAATCCTTATGTCACTTCCCTTCCCCCTTTCTTTGTCCTTCTTTTCTCTCTGATCTTTACTCCTGCTGTCCTTATTATACTCCACTCTACGAACTTCAGATTACCTATCACTATTGTATAATAGTACACCACCCACTATAGTATGATAGCAGTACCCACTCACTACAAACTCATAACTCGAAACACGCTGGATGTAACATAGACCCTTATTCAGCCATAAAGTGCTGTGTGAAAGATGAGAGAAGCAAAATGAGAGTTTATTAGCGAATGTTGTAAAGAAATTATCTTGGAATCAAACATGACAGTTTCAAGCTGCATAAGAGTCGGATATGAATGAACATGAAACTAGTCGACAGTGAAAATAAACTTGTTATGGATAAGGAAGAGTAAGTGGAAGTATGTAAGAACTACATCGCAGATCTCTTCAAAGAGCACTCAGGATCGGATGATGTTGAAGAGGAACTAGATGGTTCAGAGATTCTTAAGGATAAGCTGGAGAAAGCCTTAGACAAAGTAAAATCTGCCAAAGCTGTTGGACTATGATTAACATTAATAATAATGACTTCCTTTTAAAGCTGTTCAACCACATCTACAATACAGGAAATATCATGCAGAATGGCTGCAATTCACCTTATCAGTCTGACAAAGAAATACATTTTTAAATGAAGTAGAGATTACAGGCTGATAAGACTACTGAAAAGTGAATTTAAGAATTCTACACTCATGATTATGGAGAAAGACAGGCTGAAATATCAGAAAAACTCAGTCTGGGTTTATAAACTTTCTTGGTATGAGGGATTCCAGTGACAATCTCACTACACTTAAAAATAGGAGATAATGCGAGTCCACCTTGTCAATACTATTCAAGAAACTGTGTAATACATATTATCTAATCGTACATGTTTTGAGAAACAATTTTCTTCTTCAGCAAAATAATATTTACCAAAATACAATGACTTGATTAGAATGACAAATTAATTAGATGGTCTTGAGGGCAAAGGAGGCACACTATACTATACTACAAAGTGCCAAGGTAATGGATAGTGGGAATCTTTACCTTCCACCCCTCCAAGGGCCTTCATGTCCTGTACGGAGATGACTTTACTTTGCTGTACCAAGAGACATTTGCAGAAATACTGAATCCTTCATGAAATAGTAAGTTGCCTTGGTGAACCAGTGGTAGAGTGCGATTACTATCTGACGGCACAAACCTGCGCCAAGCCACAAACTTAGAGTGGATAGAACGGGAAGAAAGATAGTGGAGGGATTACTACTGCTGTGCCACTGGGAGCGAAATGAAGCCTAGTTGCCAGCAGAAGCAGCACGGACCAGGAGCCGATGTGAACACTTGCATAGCAACTAACGAAGGACTTCCACTGCAGCACATGGACTAATAATAATGTTATTGATTTTTACATCCCACTAACTCTTTATGGTTTTTGGAGATGCCAAGGTGTTGGAATGTTGTCCTACAGGAGTTCTTTAACGTGCCAGTAAATCTACCAATATGAGCCTGACATATTTGAGCACCAATACCACCGGACTGAGCCAGGATCAAACCTGCCAGGTCAAGCGCATGGACTCGTCCGCATACAAACCTCATTTAATGCACACGTAAGGTTTTGTACCATCAGGTAGTAATTGCGCTCTAGTGTATCATAATCCCACATTCCAGTCCTGGCTGAGGTAGTCTATTTTTAGAAAATGGTCAAAAATCTTGATACTCCGTGTCATTGTTGTTGGCATGTTAAAGATCTCTGGTAGTGCACATTCACACAGTCACCTGACAAAATTAAATTAACCAAGCTATATTATTCGTTCAGTAGAATTCCGCTTTCTCTGCTAGATAGCAGCATAATCGGAATGTCAAAATTGGGAGGCAGGCCATTGAGATGGCATCACTTCAGAAGTTTTGCATCATGGTGTCCAAGGCCGTACAATTGATTATTATTATTATTATTATTATTATTAAATAGCAACAAGCAGGAAATGGATCTGGGTTAAACAAATGAAGCATATGAATGTAAACACTTAAAAATCTAATATAATGATCCAATAATTATATGCTTGTAAATCCACAGTTATCTCTTTACTTACACAATAAATCCTATATTATACAAATTACATAGCCAGAAATTTCAGATTCAAAGTAACAACCTGTTCCACACTTTATGCATGTCAAGAATCTAGTACTGATGATTAGAAGCCAGCAACATTGATTTACCACCATTTTGTTCTTGAATAAGAATGAAACCTATATCGTAACTCAAGTTACCAAGATTACTGCAGTATCACTAATTACACTAGCCAACATGATTTTATGGTAAAATAGAAAATATGTAATTAGTATGGAAATCACTGCCCCGATTCCAAAAATGATTCTATTTTTTTCCTATCTTGTCTAGTTTTGACGCAATTCGGTGTTTCAGTATCTGCATGAATTCGTAAGATGTAATGTTGAGAGATGTTCTCGCGCAACTTTTTTAGAATACAACTATGCAATTTGATTTGTTATTGTTTGCATTTTATTATAGGTTTATTGCTGTCTAAATTTTCATTTTGTAGTTGGGGGTTTCAGGTAAATTCATAACAAACTCCCTCAGATACGCAATAGACCGCGAGGTATGTAGGATTATCTGATAAGGGACTTAGAGCTAACCAAAGAAAAAAGTGAATTACTTGGTTCAAGACTGCGCGAAAAGAATATATTGGCACGCGGTGTTACATTTTCCTGGTACCAAAATCATGACAAAGAATTCCGAAAGTATTATACTCAAGAAGATGAACTTGTATTTTGTACGGATGTTTCAAATCTTCTACGTCAATTGGGAGAAAAAGAGCATGATCCTAGTAACTGGCGTTTTTTTATTGACTCTTCCAAAAGAAGTTTAAAGGCTGTTTTGCTTCATAATACAAATGTTCTGGCATCCATACCACTTGCACACTCCACAAAAATTTCTGAAACATACGAGACCTTAAAGTTGGTGCTTGAAAAAATTAAATATCATGAGCATGGGTGGCAAATTTGCAGTGATTTGAAGATCATTGGATTGTTGCTGGGACAACAAAAAGGCTATACAAAATTTCCCTGTTTCCTATGCGAATGGCATGGGATAAACATTGGGATACAGTGAATTGGCCAGAAAGGAAACAACTACAACCAGGGTCCAAAAATGTATTGAATGCAAGTCTTATTGACCGTGAAAAAATTCTACTTCCACCCTTGCACATCAAATTAGGATTGATGAAACAGTATGTCAAGGCATTAGATAAAAGTAGCCTATGCTTCCAATATTTATCCACTAAATTTCCCTCATTATCAGATGCAAAAATCAAAGAAGGCGTATTTGATGGACCACAGATTTGTAAACTGATGAAGGATAAAACTTTCACAGACACGATGACCAAAATTGAGAAAGAGGCATGGAACGCATTCAAAGATGTAGTGACTAAATTCCTTGGCAACATTAAGAACCCTCAATACAAAGAAATTGTAAGGGAAATGTTGGTCAAGTTTAAGGAACTCAGTTGTAATGTGAGCCTTAAGCTTAATTTCTTAGCTTTGCATCTGGATTATTTCCCTCCAAATTTAGGAACTGTCAGTGAAGAACAAGGTGAAAGGTTTCACCAGGATCTCAAAGATGCAGAACGATGCTATCAGGGACGTTGGGATGTGAATATGATGGCCGATTACTGTTGGTCGATTGCACGAGATGACCCTTCTAGAGGTCATTCAAGAACTTAAAAAACCTGGAAATTCCACTGAAAACGGAAAAAGACGGAGGTGTGAATCTAACCTGCACATAATATAAGTAACAAAACTATGTATGTTTAACCATGTAATTTTTATTCAAGGTACGATTATATTAATTTAAAAGCAACTGTACAGCCGAAACTAAATAGGCGCTTTATGCTTCAGTTTCACGAATTTCAATATACATTAAAAATATAATACAAACCACCTACTTGCTTACAAAGCAGCATTTATGTGTATTTAATGCATGCAAAATATGATTACATTTTGCAAGCAGAAATTTACATTAATATATCAAATTTAATCAATACTAAGTATCAACAATTTTACGTAAGAACAAAACATTTTGTAAAATTGCAACTAAACCAGATATGATACGCCAAAACTAATTTTTTCTCGAATTCTGCATTAAGAAATTCATAAAACCCACCTATTTTCATTTTTGCTGCACAAAAAAAGTGTTTTTTTTTTTTTTTTTTTTTTTTTTTTGCAGGCTATTGTTATTTGGACATACAATATGCCCTGAAGCTGGGAACTGAGTGGCTATGACATGGACAATTACAGGATAAAAATCCTTAACATAGCAACAGAAATTTATTGTTACCCCATGATTAAATCCGTGCAGTTCAGTTTTCCAGATCATCTAGAGTGCTTTTGTGTTAGTGCTACTTGTTTTATGTCACACCTATACAGAGAGCTCTTATAACGACAATGGAATAGGAAAGGAAGCGACAGCAGCCTTAAATTAAGATACAGCCTCAGCATTTATCTGCTGTAAAAATGGGAAACCACGGAAAACCATCTTCATGGCTGCCAACGATTGTGTTTGAATCCACCAACTCCCGAATGCAAGCTCACAGCTGCTTGACCCAAACAGCATAGCCTACTTGCTTGTTAGTGAACATCTGACACAAACATATTAGCTTAACTACTCTCTTGTAGCTAATCAAGTTAAATGTATATAATTATTGTCCTGTATTTTGATTTTTGACATATTAGTCGATCCATATTATTGGTGACCAATTAATTGCTTCTTAAATCCACAGGAAATATACATGCTAATTGATTACTGTCTACAAAAACTTGAGCTGAGTACTTTGTACTGTATTGCAGTTGTTGTCAAGATTAATTTCACCATCTTTAGGTAACAATTCGACATGGTGATGATGGGCTAGGAAAGAAAGTGACTGCGGCCTTAAATTAAGATATAGCCTCATCATTTATCTGGTATAAAAATGGGACAGCACGGAAAACTTCCATAGAAATTTGTCCCTGTAATGGTCCTACAATAAGATACTTACACATCAAACGAGGACTTTTTGTATCCATTGATCTCTTCTATCTTTATATTGATTCCGTTGAGACAATCTGATTTGCTGTCCCTCATGGTTCTGAAACAAGCAAAAGATTTGTACTTAATAACAACAACAAATAATAATAATAAGAAGAATAAAAAACTAAAACATGCATTCTCTCTGTACATTATGAAAAATTATTATTTTTGTTAGATTACAAACCTTTCCATGTCTTAAGACAAAATAAGCAAATTCATGTTCTCATCCTGAGGGGCTGCAGCTCTTTACAGGTAGACCCCAAATGGAAGTGAGCTGCATGTACAGTCATTCAAAAAATGAGCATGTATGTTCCTCAAATTTAATATTTTATCAGACTTAATTATTATTAAAATGGAACAGTTGAATGTAGATACAAATCCTGTGGATACCTACAACAAACATACATACAGGTTTGTTTCTGAGAAGAGTGTATTTGTGAGAAACTTACATATGCCACGTGTTCATTTTTTGTTAGTGACCTGTACCTTTTTAACTACATGACAGAACTTCTGCCATGATCAATTTCTGACAATCTTGGGAATCGAACCCAGGCTCCTGAGGACAACGGCTAATAGTGCTAACCATTACACTACAGAGGCAGACAAAATATAAATTCATATCCTCGTCCCAAAGTAGTGCAGTTCTTTTTAGGCACACTCCCAATATAGGCAAGCTGCAAGTATCTTATTAACCATATACCAGCCCTCATGCAAATCTTTCATTTCTGGCAATACCGGGTATCAAACCTGAGCCTCCAAGGAGAGCAGCTAATAATATGAACATATGACCAACTTGCGGTTCAGTTTCAATGTCTGTCTTGACCAAGTCGATATCATGTGAAACTAGGTAAATATTTTCCAATTGTGTTACGTTACATGCTGGGCTATCTGACATTACGATAGTTGAAAGAGGAAGGGTACTACATGACTTGGGGATTTGAAAAGTATCTGGACACTCCTATGCAATGCAGAATGGAACCCTAGATGTCGCGAGAGGCAGACCCGCAAGTATAAATTTTTATTCGGCTGAAGATGGCCACTAAGTGGCAGAAACTAGTCCTAAGACTGATGTAATATTATTTACCTGATATATTGTATTGAAACAGGTATTTATTTCTTATAGTATAAAAGGAGGTGGGGAATATTGTGTCGACAGTAGAGAAACAGTAACACCAAAGTGGGTTGGTCAGGAGAGTTCAGGGACTTCAAATTTGGACTGGTCACCTGAATAACAAATCCATCTGGAACATTTCAACCCTCCCAAAGCTGCCCAAGTCGACTGTTGGTGATGTGATTGTGAAGTGGAAATGCGAAGGAACAACCGCAGCTAAATCAAGACCGGGCAGACCTCATTTAATGAGGGACAGGGACCATCAAGCATTGTGGAGGGTGGTTGTAAAAAAAATCCTAAGAAATCAATGGAAGGAATCACTCATGAGTTCCAAAGTACTACCAGCAGTCCAGCCAGCATGATTATATGTTGAGAGTTAAAAAGAACAGGTAACAATGGTCGAGCTGCTGCTCATAAGCCAAACATTTCTGTAATCAATGTTAAGCAACGCTCAACGTGCTGTAAAGAGCAACGCCACTGGACAGTGGATGACTGGAAACCCTGTGACAATCCTATGGAAGGGTATGGGTTTGGCAAATGCCTGGAAAACATTACCTGCAATCATGTGTAGTGTCAACAGTGAAATACAGAAGAGGTGGTGTTGTGGCATGAGGGTGTTTCTCGTGGTTAGGGTGTGGTCCCCTTATTGCACTTAAGAAAACTCTGAATGCAGAAGGACATGAAAACATTTTAAACCATTGTGTACTGCTTTCAGTAGAGGACAAGTTCAGAGACTATGGTTGTGCATGACAGTGCATCCTGTCATGAAGATGCATCTGTAAGGTAATAACATTCCTGAAATGGACTAGCCTGCCCAAAGTCCCGACCTGATCCCAGCGGAGCACCTTTGGGATGAGTTAGAATGTCGACTTCACTCCAGACCCCAGCGTCCAACATCACAACCTTTTCTGGTTTAGGCTCGAGGAAGAATGGGCTGCCATTCCTCCGCAGACATTGACACCTCACCCAGCAGAGTTAAAGCTGTCATAAAGGTGAATGGTGGACCCACCGCAGATTGATGTCCAATAATAGGGAACGTGATATGGGTAAAGTCTAAGTGCAATTTCATATAGGTGTCTGGATCATCATCATCCTCCTCCTCCTCCTCCTCCTCCTCCTGGCATTAATTTCTAGGCCTATGGATGAAAATAGATTTTTTGTTGTGTCATACTCAAATAGCTGATCTGATGCTGCAAGCAGTCACAGATTGATCATCTGCAAATCTCATGAAGCAGACACGCTCAGTGTCATCATTCAAAATGTAGCCATGTTGAGTAGCAAACTTGGATCACAGATTACATTGAAAATGAAGTTTTAATTATATTTTCCATGAGAACATCAAATGTGTGACCAAAGAAATTGTACATTCCAATATCAAATGACATGGAGTGTCAAATTTTTCTTTCCACCCTTCAAATAATCGGCTCCCTCTGCCGAACTTAGAACCCGCAATCTTGGGATCCCGAGGCAGACACTCTACCACTGATCTACAGAGGGAGTTATGATAGTGGTTCAAAATCAAAGCTATTAGATTATTTTGAGCTTGTTGAATGTTCGAGCAAAGATGAAATACAGTGAAAGATGACAAAGCCTTTGATTTCACAGATGATAGCGATTGCAAGTGTAATGGGAAGAATGTGTTGCATGCTCCTTGCATGCGGCCAGATGCTAATTTAGACAATGTTACAAATGCTGGTGGAGAAGGCAAACGCAGCTTGTGAGGCACTTTACCTGGAGAACTCTCCGCTCACACTCACGATAATCAGGGGGAATGTGGAGCTCATAAACCACTATTGGAAACAAGCTGACCAACAGCTGACGTCAAAAGTTGCAGTGTCACTAGGTGTACTAATGACTCGGTCAGGCACAGACAAGCTACCGCCAAACAATGTCATGGAAATGGTTTAACATTGGAATATTGTGTGGAAGGAGGAGGATGGAACGATAGAACAAAGTGGAGAGGAATCATATGAATGGATGAAAACCATAATGGTATAAGTGACATTTTTAAAGAAATGAGTTAAGTGTTGGATGTAACTCCGGGAGGATGTATCCTTCCACCAGCAAAAAAGATATACAAGTGATAGCGGTAATATTCTGTGCTCTAGTGATGGGTGGTATAACTACAAATAGCATGCTTTATATGAGTGTTGAAGATGTTTAAATGCCTTTTTCTCTGAATGACCAAAATGCTACTTATACCGTTATGGTTTTCATCCATTCATTTGCTCCCACCTGGTGTCAGCTGGAAATGGGAAAATGACGATCAAATTAATACGGTAGGTGAAATAAGATGCACGGTAATGGTTACGGTTCTTATTAATTTGATAAGGAATAAAATTAAATGGAATCAGATAATTAATTCTACAATTTCCCTTCG
The DNA here is from genome assembly GCF_040414725.1 of Anabrus simplex. Classification (NCBI taxonomy): domain Eukaryota; kingdom Metazoa; phylum Arthropoda; class Insecta; order Orthoptera; family Tettigoniidae; genus Anabrus; species Anabrus simplex. The sequence goes on along the minus strand of NC_090267.1, from coordinate 331,649,752 downwards.
TTTTTTTTTAGTTTTTGTTTTTTATTTAACTTGTGACCACCGAAGTGATAGAATATCGAGCTTTCTGTCGAAGAAAGGAATGAAAGGTGTGTGCAGTAGTGAAAGTGAAGTACTCCAACTGACTTAACAATGTTTAACAATGTGTTACAAAGAAATAACTAGATTTAGTTGCCATTCAGTTGCTTCTTGCAACAGAAATAACCTCCGAGTTCTATAACTTGAGTCTAACATTGCTACGCTAGAAGCTTTAATGGCAGAGCTACACGTGTTGAATGTAAAAGTGATGGATCTGTTATTAGACAGTGGCCAAGATGACCAAAATATAATAGCAGAGAGACAGAGTACCGGTACCGAGAAGTACCGGTACTATGACAATTTTGAGGTTATTAAGGTCAGAACAAGTCATGTTGTTTGCAGATGATATAGTGAGGATGAAACGGAAGTGCAAAAACAAGTAGATGTGTGGAATTAAGAGAGAGAAAAATTAGGGATGAAAGTAAGCACAGAGAGAAGTAAAACAATAGTGATGACAAGGGGAAGGAAGGAAGGAAGGACGGGGAAAGATAAAACTGAATGGTAAAATTCTGGAAGTGATTAAAAGTTTCAAGTACTTGGGAAGTGTGATCACAGAAGATGGAAAGATTCCCGAGGAAATTGGAAAAAGAATACAACTAGCAAACAGCTTCTACCAGAGTGTAAGGGGTATTTTGTGGAACCAAGATGTCCTGAAGAAATGTAAGAAAGTATTATATTCAACCTATTGTGAACCCATACTAATCTATGCAGCTGGATCGTGGACTACAACAAAATGAGAGGAGAGTAGAATACAGGCAGCGGAGATGGAATTCCTAAGAGATATCAAGGGCAAGACCAGAAAGGATAGAATTAGAAATGAAGAGATAAGGAAAAGGACAGGAATCTTGAAACTTCAAGACAGGAAAGAAACAACAAAGCTAAAGTGGTATGGGCATGCAATGAGAATGGGAGAGAGAGTGCCAAAAAAAAGCCTTTTTCAGAGAAGTTAACAGGAAAGAGACCACGAGGAAGACCCCGAAAGAGGTGGACAGATTCAGTGTGGGAGTGCATAGAGACAAGAGGAGGAAAATTGGAACATGTACTTAAAGAAGGAGAAGCGTGGTGGAGAGACAGGCAGCAATGGAGGTCCTTGTTTCACAACCTGGAAACGGGAAATGAAGATGATGATGATAAGATCAGAACAAAGGAAATCACTTCAAGTAGTAGTTATTTCACCTTTAAGATGTATTAGAAAGGGAGATGATGTAAGAACTTACTAATCGTCTAAAGTAGAAATAAAGAAATTTAATGGAGATCTCAATGAGTGGTTAGGATTTTGGTCTCAGTTTCAAAAGATCCATGAAGATAACACCTTACATGACAGTGATAAGTTTCAGTACTTAAAACTATCTACGGAAGAAAATACTGAACCATACGAGATTGTTCATGGTTACCCACAGACATCAGACAATTATTCCCAAGCCAGAGATAATCTTTTGTTGCTGTTGTATGTTAGAGAACTAAAATTGATGACTTCGAATATTATGTAGCATGATAAACTTCCATTTTATGCTTTATCGATTAAATTCAAATCGCATTTACACTCTCTAAGTACCTATCCGGCATGTGCAAATCCAAGCACATGGTTTTCTCTCGTAGAATTTGCCTGCCCAAAGAAACACTGCGAGCATGACAGAGAAGTCCGATTTTGATAATATGTATCAAACACACTGTGTAAATAAAGATGATGTATACAATGGGGTATTATGCAAAGTTTTTGTCATTTGCATAAAATGCTAGAGAGTTTGTCCTCTCTTTGCAGTTGAGTAAGTGACACTGATTATATTGTTGTCCACATAGGATGCAGGAGCACTTCTTTGGTTACAGATTCTGAAGTGGAATCCGTGTGCAGCCATTCTTGGAAATATGTGCCACAGCAGGAAAATTTGGCTCCTTCCATTCTAGATCTACTGCATTTGCCGTACCTTTCATTTCTCTTATGTGGCTTCATATGCTGGCATATGCACCAGGCTGTACTCTGTCGCCATCTCCTTGATAAAGGAATCTAAGGCAGCCAAGAGGTAGAAGAGTCTGATCCTTGTAGTCCTGGATAATCGAAGAGCTCTGCGCAAGTAACTTGCTTTCACTGCCTCTAGTCTACTCAGCTTAGCGGGAGTCAGGTGGGTCCAAATTTTGGTAACTGCGTAGGATGCTATCAGATTAATCTTGATCTGAAATAGGCAGATTGTGTCAAGCAATAGTTTTTCAATGTTCTTAATGTCAAAGGAGGCTTTGATGGCAGTAGTGCACCTTTCTTCAGTATGCTTTGTGGAGGTTTTCCCCTTGACTTGGAGGAAGTGTTAATCTGAGGTACTTATACAAATCCACCAGCTCTGAATAGTCATTTCCATAATGGAAACTATCCATCTCGGAAATGTTTCCTCCGTTCCTGAATTTCATGACTTTGGTTTTATTGGTGTTTATGTCTAGTTCATTATTTTGGGACCACAATTTGTTTAGTACTTCTTGTAGATCCAGCCTACTTTTTGAGAGGAAAGTAAAGACATGTAACAAAAAATTTTCAGTCTGTCAAGCACACAGCAATTATATTATAAATTATAATAAGTTATTATAAACATACCTGTAAAAATATCACTATCACACAGGTATGTTTACAGGTATGTTTATAGTGTTATAATTTATAATGTAATTGCTGTGTGTTTGACAGACTGAAAAGTTTTAGTTACATGTAACTAAGTTGAAATACGGCTTCATTCTTAACACACACACACAAAAAAGGGGGGGGAAAAGAAGGAAATTAAAGAAGCATTGTTATTTCTTCTGACACTACTTCTTCGATTACATCGTGGGTCAATAAGTTTAATAATGCCGGACTGAGTGGGTCTCCTTGGAGGACCCTGTTTGTTTGGTTAATTAGCCTAGATTGACTTGCTCTGTCATTAACTGTTAGCAGGTTAAACGCCAAAATATTGTCAATTAGGTTTTCTTTTTCTGCTATTGGCTTTACATCGCACCAACACAGATAGGTCTTATGGCGACGATGGGACAGAAAAGACTAGGACTGGGAAGGAAGCGACCATGGCCTTAAGGTACAGAACCAGCATTTGCCTGGTGTGAAAATGGGAAATCACGGAAAACCATCTTCAGGGTTGCCGACATTGGGGTTCGAACCCACTAGCTCCCAAATACTGGATACTGGCTGCACTTGAGTGACTGCAGCTATCGAGCTCGGTTGTCAATTAGTTACAAGAGGGAGTTTTGTTGTCCTAGTATAGTAGAGAGTTTTCTTATTACAAGTAATGAACTTCATTCCAGTTCTGTACTGACTAAGATTAAATTCTAAAAGAATTTAATTATATAAACTCCACCTGTTCAATACACATTTACCATTCAATAAATGGTCTGTTTAGAAAAACTACCTAGGACATGTTTCAACCTAGCTTAGAGGTCATCGTCAGCTAAAATAACAAAGAAGAAAGACATACTATAACAAGAACAGTGATACATCACCTTTTTTCCTCCCCTTACCTCTATAGAATATAAGAGAAGTGAGGTTTCCAAACAAGCTGAGAGTATAGAAGGTGGAAATTGACACAGCTGAAATGTCTCGTGAATTTTGTCAACATGAAGTCGAAAATGAGCAGCAGATTCTGATGGCTCAGATAGGTTTTGGAAACTTGGAGGTGAAAGGCAAGCAAGAGAAGGAAGGTTTTTCTATGCCAAAGAAGCAAATTAAATAATGAGCCTCCATAGCTCAGGTGGCAGCGTACCGGCATCTCACTGCTAGGTTCCGTGGTTCAAATCCCTGTTGCTCCATGTCAGATTTGTGCTGGACAAAGTAGAGATGGGACAGGTTTATCCTTAGGTACTCCAGTTTCCCTAGTCATCTTTCATTCCAGCAACACTCTCCAATATTATTTAATTTCATCTGTCACTCATTAATCACTGCTCCAGAAGAGTGCGATAGGCTTCGACAGCTGGCACAATTCCTATCCTCACCACTAAATGGGGCTTTCATTCAAGCCATTCCTGACCCTGTTGAAACTGGAAACAAGCTGTGTATTTTCATTTCGAATGAGCCCCCCAAGTGTTGCAGCCCTTTATAGCAGCTCAGATGAATCTTTAATCATTTGTGGGAAAACTCATGATCAGCAAAAAGTGATTTAAAATTAGAAGTATGACCCTTGATGAAAGGAGGACAAAGGATAAGGAAAATAAAAGTGTTTGCGACATAATCACCTGTCGAAGAACTGTCAAATGTTCACTGCTTAAGTTGTGGTGGAAATGGAAATGTTGTATGGCTTTTAGTGCCGGGATATCCCAGGACGGGTTCGGCTCACCAGGTGCAGGTCTTTCTATTTGACTCCCGTAGGCGACCTGCGCGTCGTGATGAGGATGAAATGTTGATGAATACAACACATACACCCAGCCCCCGTGCCATTGGAATTAACCAATTAAGGTTAAAATCCCCGACCCGGCCGGGAATCGAACCCGGGACCCTCTGAACCGAAGGCCAGTACGCTGACCGTTCAGCCAACGAGTCGGACGACTTGTGGTAATATGCATGTTAGTCATGTCTCCGGAAATATACAAGGCAAACACTTATGGTTTAATGGAGCCTGAAAAAAAAAAGTTGAGGGTTTTTTCGGATTGTGGATCTCAACGATTGTACCGCCACAAGGAAACGGCTTAAGAGCTTGGACTGAAACCTTGTGTTGAAGAGACAGTGAGTTATGTTTCGTTTGGTGGGAGTCAGATATCCGAAGAGTCACAAGAGGTTCAGAATTAAATTCTAGAAACCGAGAGGAAGTTTCAGCTGTAAAGGCGAAGTAAGAGTTCATTCAAGAATTTGTCAATCCATCCCCCGCAGTTGATGACTGAAATGAGAGTGAAGAAAATTACGACCAGTGACACTGGTGACAACTTACAGGAATGGACGAGTATGCCACAATTCTCACAGGAAAAATGTCATCCCACTTAAGGTCTCACAGCCATTGAGACTAAACTGGGCTGGACTTTGTCGAGATCCTCGTGAGTAGGAGCGGCACAACAACATCCGGGGTATTCGCTGTCTGTCATAAAAGGTGACTAAAAGGGGGACGAAAGGCTTCCAACTTGGGGGAGTGTGGGTTGGCAACCACGGGGCCCTTAGCTGATTCCTCACTTTCATCTATCCTATCCAAGCTCCCTTGGTCAACTCTTGGTCTTTTCTGACCTTGACGGTATTATGTATGGAGGCTTAGGGATTTTTTCATTTTCACTTCCTTTGTGGCCCTTGTCTTTCTTTGACCGATACCTTCACTTTTTCAAAGCGTCGGATCCCTTTCATTTTTTCTCTCTGTTTAGTGTTATATAGAGGATAGCTGCCTAGTTGTACTTCATCTCAAAACAGTAATCACCTTGCACTTCCTCTTAAAAGAATAACCACCACCACTGTACAACACAATCATTTTATACGGTGTGTGGCCTAATGATTGATCAGTTTCAGAGCTATGGAATCTAGAAACTATTAGGGTTCAAAAACCTTCACAGGTCAAATCAGCTGTCGACCAGAAGCGAGAAACTGGGGAGAAGCTTCGGAATACTATACGGGGGAAAGAAGATGGACGATACGAAGTTGGTCCTCTTTGGAGTGAGGTGACATCCAGAGCTCTCCTCCAATAAACAGCCGAGGAAAGGATTCAGTCAACTACTCAGAAGTTACAGCAGTCAGATCTCATGCATAATATTATACTCAGATTTTAATGAATGGGAGGACTGATGTATCAAAGAGTTACCACAAGAAGAGGTGGAAACGTCATGCCATTGTCTTCCATATCGCCCGTTGATATTGAAGTCTCACCACCCCTGTTCGTTCTGTGTTTATGCTTCCTGAAAGACGGAAGATGGTCTCGCTCAGTGATTGGAGAAAGGTCGAAACTGTATTCAAAGAATCCCTGAGGTGCTTCTTAGATTTCGGGAAAGGAATATCGGAGTTACTGCTAACATTTGGAGAATCGAGACTACGTCAGTTTCCTATGGTGGGAGGACTACCACGCCAGAGATTAAAAGATTGAATTAAGAAGTCAACAACGTCAGAGCAACATGCCTCAAGGACTGAGACAGTTGATTGTGAGAGTGAAACTGATTGTCACAGTTTCACGAAAGTTCTAGGTTTGAAGAACAAAAAACGGGATACATTAGCAGTTGAAATCGAGGCTGAACCACTTTGCTTACAAGATGTTCTTAAGACGAGAAGGTTATTGTCCGTAATCCAGAAAATCTGTGACAGATTTCTCAACCCTGCGCTGATATCTTTCAAGTACCTGTTACAGGAAACATGCAAAAGTGAGGCGACTGAGAAATCACAAAAACAACCCCAAAAGAACTGGGACTCTCCTCCCCTTGTAACTATTAGTAATGAATGAATTCACACAATGTTTCAGTGAAATCATTTACTTGCACACAAACGTTCCTCGACTAGTCACTGATGGAAGAAAGCAGATGATGTTTTTATTTGTTTGTTTGTTTGTTTGTTTGTTTGTTTGTTCGTTTGTTCGTTTGTTTACAATTTGCTTTACGTCGCACCGACATAGGTAGGTCTTATGGCGACGATAGGGAACGAAAGGGCTAGGAATGGGATGAAAGCGACCGTGGATTTAATTAAGATACGGTCCCACCACGTGCTTGGTGCGGAAATGGGAAAACACGGAAACCCATCTTCAGGGCTGCTGACAGTAGGGTTCGAACCCACTATCTCCCGAATGTAAGGTGATAGCTACGCGACTCAAACCGCTCGGCCACTTGCTCAGAAGAGTCTTCGGTCAATGCGTTCTTTCACTGACGCTACCCAGTGTGTCTATGGAGCAGTCTTGTACCTGAGAGTTGAAAATTCAGAGGGACTTTCCATACAGTTAAAATTGTTGGGTTGTTTAATAGTAAGTCATCTTGCGTCCTTGGAGATTCATTGTCTTTTACTCCCTGTCGGTGGGGGCGGTATAATAACTTCCACGGTATCCTCTGCCTGTAGTAGGAGGCAACATAAAGAGGTCCCCAGGAACTCAACTTGTGAGCGTGGGTTGGTAACCACGGGGCTCTTAGCTGAATCCTGGCATTGCTTCAACTTACTTGTGCCAAGCTTCTCAGTTTAAGCTACCATATTCGATCTCCCTTGGTCAACTGTCGTTCTTTTCCAACTCCTGCGGTGTTAGGTGTCAAGGCCTAAGAAGTCCTCCATTTTCACGCCTTTCGTGGTCCCTGTCTTTCTTTGGCCGTCACCTTTACTTTTCGAAGTGTCGCACTCCATTATTTTCTCTCTGGTTAATGTTAATAGAGGTTGGCTGCCTAGTTGCATTTCCTCTTAAAACAATAATCACCACCACGACTACCACCTTCGACCAACATTTCCACAATCAGTAGGGCAGGAAAACGTGATATTACTGAGGCTTGTGTAGAAATGCGCGGCCATTCAGCGTTGGGTTGGGCCGTAGGTTTCGGAAGGTGGCAGAAGAACTAATTAACTTAGGCCAGGAATTCGAAAACATTAACTTTCGATGTACTACCTCATTGAACAATTGTTACATGCCGATGCCATGAGCTAGCCAACGATACTCGTCGTTCGGTTATCCTAGAAGTTGTAGAGGCAAAGAGAGAGAATCGTTGTGCAGGTACAACTGATATGTGGACTGACAATAATAAAAATAATCATTTCATATCGCTTCACTGTTCATTTAATCCATCATTGGGTCCTCAAAAGTAGAATAATATTCACATGCATCTCCCCTGAAGCATCGAAGTCTGGCGACAGTATTATTCAGGAAATCAAATAACAATGCGGCTTGTTGGGCGTTTGAAATTGAAGAAGGCTTTTCTCAAATCCCGTATTTAGCACACTCTTAATACGGTATTGAGGTATAAGTTCAGTGACGACTTCCTAAAATACCGAAGGACAGGAAATATTGATTGTTCTAAGAATAATACATAAAACTGTGGAATTCTGTAAAGAATTGATATAGTGGCATTATTCGAAGGAACACTATTTGAAGTCGTGAAAACCCGACGAAATTCAAAGTTACAAATTGTCAATCGGTTTTCTATCAGTTTAACAAAATATTCGAGAAATGCTGTTTAGCTCCAACGTCGGTGGTATGTGAAAGCAGACAAAACTAAAAAGTAAAATGGAGACAGTGGTTTGAGGCAGGATGTAACTAATTTCTTGCAGCTGTTACTCATAAGATGCCACGGATAACTTGCAATGTTCAAGAAAGGTAACCATTCAGAATGTACTGCTGTGGTTTCACAGATTCAAAAATCACTGTGAGCTGAGAGCTAATGACAAAGAAGTCACGAGGATGGTGAAAAGGTGTTCTACATTTCTAATAGAAAAATTACAGTTGCACATCTACCACAGGATGGCGCAATTTCTCTCGCCTTGTTTTCATGGACTGACGATGAGTTCCGACGTTCAAAGGCAGCGGCATAGGCTGGTGCAACTGGTGCACTCCCAATTAAGGTGGACTTCCTCTTGCCAATAGAAAATGAAAGGGTGACAGATTAACGTTGATAAATTCATTAATATCTTTGCCGATATACAAATCAGATTTGAAGTTTAATGTGTGTTCTTTTACTGTTGAATAAAAATATCGTTTTCCTGATATAAATAAAATTTGTACTTTTAAGTTTTGTTAAATTTTAGCCTTTGTTTTTATTACTTTAAATTGCCTTACGTTTACTACGCAATGCCTACTAGTATTGCAGTTAAATAATATTTAACTATTTTAATTTTCTAAACAGTTCAACTAATTTATCCATGCAAGACCAAGTTATTTTGAGAAGTTTATTATTATTTTAATTCGATAAGACATTAAGTTCTGAATAACACCTGTTTTGATCCTGTTGATCTTACTGTAATCATACGTGAGTGACTAACGTTTTAGGCAAATCTAGATCAAACAATTAGCATCTCATTATTTGATACAATTCTTCTTCAAATTTGCAAAACCGTATTACGTATGTATACTTATTGTTTATGTTTGGTTAAGTCTAATTTATAATATAATGCGTAAATTAGGCTTAGAACTCCTAAAATGGCCATTTAGACCTTCTGCAGCGGGGCCTCCGAGAACCTAGCTTTGCTAACTGTTGAAAGAAATACAGTGCCATCCGTTTGGGATGTCAAAAGTATAACGTTATAGCTATTATGTTGATGCATATATTAGTACGTTTACATGGGGATTGAGATCGATTTGAGTACACTTACCGTATTGAGTACGATCCCCGTTTACATGTAGTATTTGAGTACCGTACCGGTATCGTATTGAATCCGCCAGGCAACATCGACGTAAACAGACGATGCAGAATTGTAATAAAATCGATATCACCTCTTAGAATTTAAAAACGCCAAATGAGGTAGAAGCCCAGGAGATAACTTTCAGTTTTGAAAGTATGTGTGGTATTCCATATGTAATTGGTGCAAGAGATAGAACGCACATTCCAATTTTACCCCCAACAGGTTACCGTGATTTAATTGCCAGGGCTGGTCGTCTTATAATATGATTGCAGTTGCTGATCATTTGTACAGGTAAATATATTTACTGGCTTATTATATTTGTTATTTCGACAGAACTTTAGTGTTGTTGATTTTGTCAGAACAAACATGGAATGTGTGCGCAGTCGTTTTCAATACGATCTCAGTACGATCCGCGTTTACATGGAACTCAATTCGAGCCGAGTACGATACGATCCCAGATTTTACCGTATCGACCTTGAGACTCAAGTCCCCGTTTACATAGCGTTTTCAATACGGGAAGTGTACTCTGAATCCTGCATGTAAACGTACTATTATCTACGCAATTTTCTGTAATGTGCGTGACAATGATGGAAGTTAACAATGACTCTCTTTGCAACAATGACTTCGAGAAAATGCAGCAGTGTAGTTCATAGTGCAATCACCAGATGTCAGGTACAGAGGCGGTACAAGTTATCGCGCGCGCTCAGTGTGTCGTATGGTGTAATGGAGACCCAGCGAGCTTTCAGACGTCAGTTCAACGTTAGGCATGTCCCATCACATCGGGGCATTGTTAAATGGTACAACATGTTTTTGGAAAATGGATTGCAGATGCCTCACACAGGTGGAAGGCGGCGTGATAGCAACAAGGAGGAAGATATTCGACAAGCCATGACGCAGACTCCACGAAAGTCACTCAGCTGCTTATCAGAAGAGCAGGATACACCATACACAATATGTCACAGGATTGTTATGCGTTATCTTCACATGCATCCATACCTTATACAGCGCATGCAAGCACTGACACAGCTGAATTACGGAGCTCGACTCATATTCAACGATCGCTGGTGCGGCGGTGGTGGACCTATCCCATGGCCTCCTAATAACCCTGACCTAACCCCTCCAGATTTTTTTTTTTGTATGGGGCTACGTCAAGTCGATAGTGTACGCACGAAGACCACAGAATCTGGCTGACCTACGGAGGGAGATTACAGCGGCCTTTCAGCAAATCACTCCAGATGTGCTGCGTGCCACTGAGGTATCGTTTGTGCCGCACGCGCGTTGATGGATATGTTGAGTGATAATGTGCTGTAACACAAACTCCAGACCATAGAGTAGCGCTGTGAAGAGGAGGCGGACCTCCTGTTGATTGAATCGGATAATACGATTACAGCGCTCCTCCGGAGACCTTCGGTAGTCCTCCGATTGAATTCACTGGCGGAAAATTCAAATGCTTTGATGTGGGCAATGTTGCAACGGTGATCTTAGGAGGAATTACAATTTAGATTTCAGTACTAATTCCACAGATGCATGTGTTCCCCTACGTTTGTCATTCAAATGATGTAGTCGTTTCAAGATCGCCGCATTATTTGTTACGTTATGAATAACAGATTTTGATCTGCTGACGTTCAGTTTGCAATAGGTGCAGGTGGATGGAATACTGTAGATTGAATATTGGCATATATTATACCGTTGCAAATGCGTTAACAATATTATTAATACTGGTAGTAAAATCGTTTAAGTGGTAATTATATTCCATTGCATGTAAACATGTATTATATACGATGTTCTTACATTAATTATACTCGTAGCTCATTTATTACGGAACAGTACATCCGGCTCCATGGCTAAATGGTTAGCATACTGGCCTTTGGTCACAGGGGTCCCGGGTTCGATTCCCGGCAGGTTCGGGAATTTTGACCTTAATTGGCTAATTTCGCTGGCGCTGGAACTGGGTGTATGTGTCGTCTTCATCATCATTTCATCCACATCACAACGCGCACCTGCATCTGGTGAGCCGAACTTGTCCTCAGATACTCTCGGCACTAAAAGTCATACGCCATTTCAATTTTTACTGAAGAGTACGAACTGATTGAAACTGGTTATATGCTGTACCGGGCTGAGTAGTTCAGACGGTAGAGCGCTGGCCTTCTGAGCTCAAGCTTGCGGTTTCATTTCCGACTTTGCTCGGCGGTACCTGAAGGTGGTCAGGTGTACCGGCAGTAGCGGCGATTGGGAATTAGAAGTAGGGGGGCAAAAAATGTAAAGACAACAAAGTACCCCAGTTTGTGGGATATAGCGGGGGGGGGGGGGTATATACGTTATACATTAAAACTGAAAAAAAAAAGCTACTAAATGGAATTTCGACAGAGAGGTAAAGATTCTCAGCCTACCAACTTACCTGTGTTGATAATATTTATTTGAGATTTTGATTCAATACTATACAATAAAACTTTCACTAGAGGAACAATATTACACATGTATTACAATTAAATAGACGTACGGCGTGATTATATAATTAAAATCATTTAGTATTTGACTACAAACTAAAAAAAACTAACTGACACTAAATAGACTGCCAGACTAACGAATGCACGCGTACCCTTCCTCACAGCACATACAAAGTCTCCACTACAGTACTCGCTGTGGCGCTATACAAATCGGTTAACCGCGTGAACGACTTTGTTGCGTATTTCCGCTAATAATTTCGTTATTAATTAAAGCAAATAATTAGCTGATAAGACAACAGGGCTTGTACAAATTGCTTGTTTTAATAATTCCTATAATTCCTTGTTTCGTCCAGCTAAAATGGAATACAAATGCAAAGTGTTCTCCACAAAGTAGAGGGGCGACTGTCCCCTCTCGCCCCCCCTAATCGCCGCTACTGTACCGGCACATGAAAGAACTCCTATGGGACAAAATGTCGGCACCTTAACGTCACAGAAAACCACAGAAGTGGTTATGGGAGTACAATAATAATAATAATAATAATAATAATAATAATAATAATAATAATAATAATAATAATAATAATAATAATCCTTCCATCAATTTACCCTCCAGGGTTGGGTGTTCCCTCGGACGCAGAGAGGGATCCCACCTATACCGCCTCAAGGACAGTGTCCTGGAGCGTGAGACTTTGGGTTTTGTTTTATGTCGCACCGACACAGATAAGTCTTATGGCGACGATGGGATAGGGAAGGTTTGGGAGTGGGAAGGAAGCGACCGTGGCCTTCAGTTAGGTACCATCCCGGCATTTTCCTGGAGAAGTGGGAAGCCACGGAAAACCATCTTCAAGGCTGCCGACAGTGGGATTCGATCCCACTATCTTCCGGATGAAAGTGGGTTCGAACCCCACTGTCGGCAGCTCTGAAGATGGTTTTACGTCGTTTTCTATTTTCACGCCTAGAAATTACTCTCCTTAGCCGTTCCTATCACATCGTCGTCATAAGACGGCATGACGTAAAGCAAATTTTTACAAAAGTAATCGACAAATGAAACACGAACGATAAATGAGAATGTATATATTTCCTATATTCTCCTTCGTCATACTTATAAAGCAGTATTTACTATGTCGCTAGCACATCTGTTGCGCACCACGGATGGAACGGCAAGCGAGGCACACATTCAGTACTGTTGCTCCGTCCTCCGCTCGCCCTCCGCTCGCGTGCCGAAGCACCGATTGGTTTCCCAGCAACAGTTTACTACCGGAGAATACCGGAGGGAGCGCTCACTCGCACTACCGATTGCAATCATAGGAGGAACTGCTCCGTTCCCAGCTCTATTCGCAACAGTAGCTCCGAGTGTAAGGACTTAGTGGGCTGTAATTTCAAACTTACGTCCATGAATGTAGGCGCCCTATAAAAATCGTTACCTACATAAACAAAAATTGATCTATATAACCGATATTCCATACAATACCCCTTAACAAAGAACGTATAGTCATTCAGAATAATTAATGCATCCTCTCATTTGTTATCAAGAAAATGCAATTATATCGACATATAATACATACCCCATATACCTGTAGATACAACAAACAATATATCTAAAGAGGTTCAGTTGTTTCTCAGAAAAGTGCAGGCCCTACCTGTGCAGAACTTACACAGTACATACACTTCGTTCATTATTATTATTATTATTATTATTATTATTATTATTATTATTATTATCATTATGGAAATATTCCCATTGTATTGGCACTAGAATACAGTAGTTTCAAGTTAAATTTGAATTCGCTTTTAATTTCTGGACATATGTAAAAAACGCGAAAGACGTGCAAAAGTAAAGGATGATTATTTACGAGTGGACGGAGGAGTTCAAGCGGTTCAAGTCTGTAAGTGCTGCGCTGTAAAACATGGCACAAACAACTCGTAAACACCGGTCTCACGGTGTATGTGGCAACACGTCCGCCTGTCACCCGGCGGCCCCGGGTTCGATTCCTGGCCGGTTCAGAGTTTTTTATTTAAGTTATTAATATCACTGGTCTGGGGTCTGGGTGTTTGTGTCATCCTTAATGTTCCTTTCATCACATTCAACACTTTACACTACCGCCATTTACATAATACACGCAGGTTTCCTCACATATGGTGCAAGTAGAGGCAAAAGATCTTCAAAGGTCGACGCCCCGAACATATAGCATTAAAAAAAGTTAAAGAAGGAGTGTAGTTTCGCGCAATAATAGCGACAAGTTATAAATTCATATGAGAATGCTCGTTCATTCCTCCCGTATGAAGTTCACACTACGCGCTTGTCATTCAATGTCTTTTTTTTTTTTTTTTTTTGCTAGTTGTTTTACGTCGCGCCGACACAGATAGGTCTTATGGCGACGATGGGACAGGGAAGGGCTAGGAGTGGGAAGGAAGCGGCCGTAGCCTTAATTAAGGTACAACCCCAGCATTTGCCTGGTGTGAAAATGGGAAACCACGGGAAACCATTTTCAGGGCTGCCGACAGTGGGGTTCGAATCTACTATCTCCCGAATACTAGACACTGGCCGCACTTAAGCGACTGCAGCTATCGAGTTCGATCATTCAATGTTTGTACGTAAGAATGCTATCTGTATTATCGACCAATAATAAGGGTACCGGTATAAACTGAGGGACCTAGTTTACACGATAATAGTGACAAGTTATAAATTCCTGTGAAAATGCTCGTTCATTTCTCCCGTACCAAGTTTAAACTACGCGCTTGTAATTCAATCGGAGGTTCTCCGGAGGCACCGATTGAAAGCGCCCGGAGCCTCCGCTCCGTAAACAACCGCTCCGTTAACAGCGCTACCATACTCCAGACTCTCCTTAACATGTATGGACCGTTAACAAGCAATAAATGTGCATAGTTTCTTGTGTATAGCGTTTTACTTTTCTGACATCCCAAACGGATGACCCTGTACAGTAAACTATACTGTTCTGCGAGATGTGACGCTTGTGCCCACAGGTTGGTACATATAGGTAGGCCTATGCTTTTTATGGTCTAGAAAGCCAAGAATAACGGCCGAGAGGATTCGTCGTCCTGACCACACGACACCTCATAATCTGCAGGCCTTCGGGCTGAGCAGCGGTCGCTTGGTAGGCCAAGGCCCTTCAAGGGCTGTAGTGCCATGGGGTTTGGTTTGGTTTGGTCTATGCTTTTTATACATGCATGCGTGATCGATAACTTACTGATGCATTTCACAATTTATTTGTAACATAGTTTTATGTTTTAGGAGCGGGTGAAGCCGCGGAAGACGTAGGCAGCTGTGTCCTCTGAGGAACCACCAAAAAATCGTAGTAGGCCTAAACAGTGGAAAACTCTTTCAAGGCGCACACAGGTCGACGAAGTGATGCTGTACATCACTACAGCACTGAGAAACCCAGGTGAACGTAACTAACCGATTATCCCAAGCTGTGCAGATTGGCGTTAATTCACCAGCCACAAGTGCTTCGAGCGAACTAAGGGTTACAATTTAACTATTTGATAGTCATTTTTGAAAAGGCCTTTCTCCAAATTTAGGCAGTGTGTTAATAACGGTATCAGATTATATAGCCTACACATAAATACATCGTTATGCATGAAAAGGGCTTTATTCCATATATTGTAAATGTGTTTTTGGGACTTCGTTACAGCAACGCCATTTTTGAAAGGGCTTTGCTCCTGGAGTAATGCCCTTTCAATGGTGATCTTCAACATATGCCATCTATCTCCAAGAGCATGAAAATGAATGAGGAAGAAAGCAAGCATAGTGATTCATTTCTTTGTATTTGTTTTGACTTTATGCAAAACTTGCCACTACCGAAACTCCCTATACAGGATGTATTTTATCTTCGGCGGCTATGGGTAAATGTATTTTGTATCTATAACATGAAGAATAATGAGTCTGTAATGGATGTATACCATGAAGGCATTGCGAAGAAAGAAGCAAAAGAAGTGTGCTCCTTCCTATTTGATTATATGAAAGAATATGCACCAGAAAATTTCAAAGAGCTACGTTTGTTTTCTGACAGTTGCGGTGGGCAAAGTAAGAATAATCACTGTATGATTCGAATGTGCGCACCTTTAGTGGACGCTAAACGTTTTGATAAAGTGGAAGCGTTTATTTCGATTCGTGGACATTAGTATAATGTATGTGACAGAAAATTTTCCATGGTGAAACGGGTAACCAGAAGAGAGAGAGTATACGGTGAAAGAATATCGTGAAATGATTGTTATTGCTTCCAAAAAACTAAAGTTCACCATAAAGCTAACAGAAACTGAAGATATCCACAATATCTAAGTGGTGACCAACATACTACACGAAAGGGGAGTTGTCGAACGAATCATAAGGTAGAAATGTTCCAAAATGCCAGAAAGTCAGGTTTCAAGCATGTTCCTTCATGCATTTTGAACATATAAGTTACAGTCAGGTGTTATGGCTTCTGAATACGTAAGAGGATTCGATAAGCTCATATTCTATCTTTTATTTCCAGAAGTGTCCGTTGTTTATAATTTTGAAAAGGCTTACACTGGACCAGTGCTATTAACAGGAACAAAATGCAAGACATTTAACGTTTGCTTGATTAGACTATATTCCGCATGAATATAGGTATGTCTATGATGATTTGATGAAATGGCCTGTAACGTAACGCTGCTGCTCCTGCTGCTGATGATGATCAATGAAAGAATTTTGTATGTACTTTCATACTTCGATTAGAGTTACAATACTGTGAAAATGTATGAGTAAAAACATCAACTTAACACACTACTAAAAACACAAGCGTATGAATTACTTCCTAAAGAAAGAGACTTGATTTAGGACTTCTTTTTTCAAGGAGATTGTAAAACTTAGCAACTGCGGTAATGGCAAAATATCCATTTCATTCTGTTCTTTAAACATTGGAAAGCTCATCCTGTTGCATTCCATATACTCACCCGTAGATGTTTTCCTTCCTTCTTGAAAATTTAAGGTTTTGAAGTGAGGCCCTTTCAAAAATAACTGTACCATTTGTCTTTCTGGTGAACAACAATTATAACTGTTGTTATTGTTGTCAGAATGAACAGTAACAGACTAACTAAAAGAAATCTCAACCTGCCCCTTTCATCTTAAACCAACAACAGCTGGCTTCGTGAAACTGAAACAGATCTCCATGAAATCAACATCACGGATGGCATTGTACAGGATATATGTAAATTCAGAACTTTTTTCAGTCTGAAAACAACCCCAACACTAGTGCCACTATAACTTGACAGAAGAACGAAGGAAGAAGCTCAGCGAGAGGATGAAGAGATTTTGGGAGGAGAAGAAGGCCAACACATCAGCTAAGCTGTTTCAATCGAGCTCCTAAGTAGGGCATAACGATGTAAATAATAATAATAATAATAATAATAATAATAATAATAATAATAATAATAATAATAATAATGGCGTATGGTATTTGTAGAGGCCTGATGCAGGTCTTTCGAGTTGACGCCCTACATGCAATCTCCGCGTCTGTGAGGATGGGGTCCTACCTAATATGAATTCCAATGTTGAAGGTACCTACGCCCCGAGCCAGAAGAATCAATCAATACAGGTTAAAATCTTCGATTCGGCCGGGAAACGCATGCGGGACCCCCGGGACCATAGACCAGCAGACCAACAATTTAGCCATGGAGCCGGACTTTCTAATGAATGACTCTCAGTGTTTATGATGGATTCATATTCGGAAAGGCTTTTGTTTACGTACCGGTACTACTATTTGTGGAACACTGTTAAGTTACTGTGTGTTTCTCAACAGACAGATGCCATAACAGCGGTTGACGATGTTCTTCCTGTTTGTATTACAGTAGAACCTCAATAATCCGGACCAATTGAGGCTCTAGGTTGTCCGGATAAATGAAAGTCCTAATTAAACAAAATAATTACGAAATGAGCCAATGTTTAGATGGTGTTTAATTTCACTAAGTTTTGGCTTAGGGTTAGTAATATTATCTGCTTCATTCTGGACATATTCATCCGTTTCAGAGCTTTCTGTAATTGCATTTATGTCTTATTAAAAGGCTGTCCGGATTAAGCGAAGTCCGGACTAAGGGGGTCCGAATTAATGAGGTTCTACTGTATTTACAATGCTATACTTTTTGCAACATTTGCATTTATTCCTTTGATTCAAATGTTTGTATTTCATTTTAAGATTGTTATTGTATGCGCCATTGCATTACAAAAACAATGCATATACTATATACTTCGTGCTATTTAGCGGTACTTTTTTTTATCAAAACGTTGTACAACAATGTTTATAAGCATAAATTATAAATTTTATTTCGTTGGAACATAGGCGCTGGCATTTAACGAGTCGGTCAATGGGCTCTGAGGCTCGGATCGTAGGTCTAGGTCCTTCGGGCGCTCCATCACAGTGAGCTGGGCCGGAAGAGCTCAAGACTGCACACGCACATCCCTACCCTGAACCGCACAGCCAACTGGCTCGGTCTTCCCAGTTCTAGCCTCTACAACGACCACTACACACTTCACAGACCATTAGACATTCTGCCGAGCAAAGTGGCTCAAACGGTAGAAGAGCAGTTGACGGGTGCACTCCCCGTTCAGTTCGATGGTATCTAAAGGTGTTCGTGTCAGTTGATTCAGGGGCTCGTAAAAGAAGTACTGCGGGATAAATTTCCGGCACCTCGGCATTTGTATATGAAGTAACAAAAACAATATTTCTCCGAGGTGTTGTGTCAGTCTGAAGACAGGTAACTAACTCACCTGTGTTGAGCCGCTCCTGCAAACGCCATTTGAACAATCCTGCACCTGTACTCCTTGTCACTTTACCGCACCACTTTGAAGTTGTTCCGGGTTTGGGACATTATTTTATAAGCCCGCACAAGTGATAAAAGTTGTCACGTGCTCATCAGATAACAGTGAAGGAAGCTCATCTCCATGTGACGACATCCTTACTGTATATGTCACCAGCAGCCAGTATTTAGCTACAAATATTGCACGCCGGTACAGTTTCTGGTGACGACGACGATTGTTTAAAGAGGTCTTTGCCTGGTTCGCAACCCCTGTTATAAAATTATTAATTGATTATATAATACGGGTCTCAAAAACTTTTTTTTGCTAGTGGTTTTACGTCGGACCGACACAGATAGGTCTTATGGCGACGATGGGATAGGAAAGGCCTAGGAGTTGGAAGGAAGCGGCCGTGGCCTTAATGAACGTAAAGCCCCAGCATTTGCCTGGTGTGAAAATGGGAAACCACGGAAAACCATCTTCAGGGCTGCCGACAGTGGGATTCGAACCCACTATCTCCTGGATGCAAGCTCACAGCGCGCCCCTAACCGCACGACCAACTCGCCCGGTCTCAACAACCTGGAATAAAGGAAGATCTATAGGGACGTGTAAATAAATGGTATCCTGTCAATCGCCACTAGTGGCAATAGCTGCCATGTGTAGGCAACTGCGTGTTATTGTGGTGAAGGATAGTGTTATGTGTGGTGTGTGAGTGCAGGGATGTTGGGGACGGCACAAACACCCAGCCCCCGGGCCATTGGAATTAACCAATGTAGGTTAAAATTCCCGATTCGGCCGGGAATCGAACCCGGGACCCTCTGAACCGAAGGCCAGTACGCTGACCATTCAGCCGAGTCGGACATAATAATAATAATAATAATAATAATAATAATAATAATAATAATAATAATAATAATAATAATAATAATAATAATAATAATGGCTTTACGTCCTACTAACTACTTTTACGGTTTTCGGTGACGCCAAGGTGCTAGAATTTAGCCCGCAGAATTTCGTTAACATGCCAGTAAATCTGCAGACACGAGGCTGCCGTATTTGAGCATCTTCAAATACCACCAGACTGAGCCAGGATCGAACCTGCTAAGTTGGGGTCAGAATGTCAGAAACTCAACCGTCTGAGCCACACAGTCCGGATTGAAGATTCATCACCGCACTCGGTAGGACCGGCTTTCTTCTCATATCCCCCTCCCCCTCCCAAGGAAAAATCGTATCCACGCCACTGGTCTGGACTTATACCCCATCCACTGAAATCATTTTGTGGGTACGCCACTGCATCCACTCACCATTTAACTTACACAATAAGCCCGAAGAAGGGTTGGATACTCAAAATATGCCACCATAAATTATACGGTTATGGCTCAAAGGTACTAAAGAAAGGTAAGAGGCGGGATCTACGGTTTTAAGTAGAATCCGAATTAATAGAGCGTAACTTCCCATTTTAAAATGTTTGCATGCATCGACTGTGATTCAAGCTTCGGCCTTCTTGATGAGAAGATAGAACGACTGGAACCGAGTTATCACGCCCACCAATTACAATTTAGTTACCCGCACTTTTGATGGTGCCAACTGAGGTTCCAATCAGTCCCCGAGCATTTGACAAAACAGACAAGCCTACCTATAGAACTTACGCACGCATCCGTGATCATGTCTTGCTACTACATGCTAGTGCTGCTGTTCGAATACACAAACTTTTTCGTAACTTTCCGAGGATGTACATAGTTTTGGCTTATTTATGACGAAACGGTCCATCTTAAAAAAGTCACTAATATGGCAACAAATGAGGAAATAACATGCAGCTCACAATCCTGTCACCGTCTCAGCACATCTCTCAACCACGGTACAACCCGACAATCGAGACCACGGTGTGCCAGAGTTCCTGGGACATTGTTGTTTCCAGGAACCAATGTACAAACGCTGACACGCTGACATGTTGTAAGCTTGCGACTGTTTCTGGCCGTGGCCTCCGTTATCTCGGTGGTCACGTTCCGGCCCCCTATAGAGTAATCCCTTGCTAATTGCCCTTTTCCTCATCTCTTGACATTTGTCAACAGATGGTTATATTCCCAATACCGAGTCATCTAAAGGGAAATATCTCCGTGCATCACAATCCTAAGTGCTTTCCTTTCATTCAAGCTCCTTCAAGCAGACATTGAGAATTGTGTGTGGCCCTACTGAGCCTTGCTAGTAGGTTCTTAGTCGCTACGTTAATTTAACAATTCGGCTGAAGTGCTTAATTTGTTCACACCGTACGTAAAACAGCGGCTGATCCTCGCTCCAGTTTCAGGAAACCTTTAGGTGTGGGCGGCCCCAGTGTCTGGAGTGAAAGGGATAGTACCAAATACAGTCGAGACAATACGCGACACTCAGCGAGATATCGAGGGACAGCTATTAGATCTCTCTCTAGCGGATTGAACTGAGAACTACTGATTTTGTCATAAGAGCATGTGTATTTGTGTGTGAAGTTTTTGGTGTTATTTATGCGTTTTCAGTGAGTTGACATAATTAAATAGTAGCGTGTGTCATTCCTTGATATCTCCTCTCAACATGAGGGGAAAGGTATGTGTTGTGTTTGGCTGCAGTAACTATGAAGTAGAGAAGAATGCGCGGTCTTTCTTCCGTTTCCCTCGCGAGAAGCAAATGTAAGTAATATTGTGTTTGCATATATATTCTTCTAGTGACAAAGATTTTTATAGTACTTCATAATCTTGTGACCTGCTCGACCCATATTTTAACTGGCTTAAAATATAATACGCATATTTTATTGCATAGTGCAGCAGTTAACCTTCAATACCGATGTGTTGTTGTAGGTGTGATCTGTGGGTTTGATTTAATTTTTTTTTTTGCTAGGGGCTTTACGTCGCACCGACACAGATAGGTCTTATGGCGACGATGGGATAGGAAAGGCCTAGGAGTTGGAAGGAAGCGGCCGTGGCCTTAATTAAGGTACAGCCCCAGCATTTGCCTGGTGTGAAAATGGGAAACCACGGAAAACCATTTTCAGGGCTGCCGATAGTGGGATTCGAACCTACTATCTCCCGGATGCAAGCTCACAGCCGCGCGCCTCTACGCGCACGGCCAACTCGCCCGGTTGATTTAATTCAGGAAAATACATATGCATATGAGTGTGGCTGGTTGTGTTCCAAGTTACCCCATCTGGAATGCCGTAATGCGTTGTCAAGCACTGAAGAAAATATGGGTGATTTAAGAAATGTACATATTTTGTTGAAACAATATTATGATGCAAATTTGCTTTACCTTAAGTTAATGCCATTATGGCAAGTATTGCTTATAAGGAAAGTTTGAATGTTTTTGAGGCTATATTTATGGATTTTCTTTCTGTTAGTAGGCTTCAAGTTAAAAGGAAAATTATCCAGCTCTTAAATGTAAATTCATTGAATCATGTGCGTAAGGAATGTGCCGATATTTTTGTTGACAATGATACAATGCTTTTACTTGAGAAAAAAGAAAAATCTAGCTGTGAACGTCCAGGCAGGAATTCTAAAGCTAAAAAAGTAATGCGTAAATGAAAGATCAAGCCCTTTCACAGCAGTCCATTTCACATCTTGATTATATGTCTAATTTCAGTCTTTAAATAATAAGCTGTTAAATAATTCTCCATTCCTTTATCCAGAATTGCTTTAGCAACTTTGAAGTTAATATCTTAGTAACACTTTCTTTCTAGACGTAATTTATTTATCCATTTCCGTATATACATTTCCATTGATATTTGAATTTAGCGCGAATTTTCAGGTCAAACCACTAGGAGCGCCACTTGCGACTTGTCTCCCATTTTAACAAGGCTAAATCCAGAAGTGTCGCGTATTGTCTCTACTGTATTTGATAGTACTGGTTATTCCAGCAATCATTGTCTCAGGGAAGGGAGCCGGATAGAGAGTAAACAGCTAATGAACTGGGAGCGATTGTTACACATTTTAAGCTGAGAGCGATTGTCACTGGTGGTGAATGACATATATTCAAATAAACACGACGATGACTACTAGTACTACCTTAGCGTGTACTTCATGTAGAGACGAGGTCTATTATCTTCTACAATAACATTTCTCAAACTTAGAGCATTTTTTTTTTGCTAGGGGCTTTACGTCGCACCGACACAGATAGGTCTTATGACGACGATGGGATAGGAAAGGCCTAGGAGTTGGAAGGAAGCGGCCGTGGCCTTAATTAAGGTACAGCCCCAGCATTTACCTGGTCTGAAAATGGGAAACCACGCAACTTAGAGCAATAGCGGGAAGACATCGATCGCTATTCCCACTGTGATGAAGGTGGTAGAATAACACTCACGGTATAACCTGCCTGTCGCATGAGGCTACCACGGGGCCTGGCATTGCTTCTACTTACTTGAGCCAGGCTCCTCACTTTTATCTATCCTATCCGGCCACCCTTGGTTAACTCTTGTTCTTTTCCGACCACGAAGGTATTAGGTACCGAGCTTATGGAGTCTTTCATTTTCACGTCCTACACGGCCCTTGCCATTCTTTGGCCGATACTTTCATTCTTCGAAGTGCTAGACCCCTTTAATGTTTCCCTCTGATTAGTGTTAATAGAGAATGGTTACGTAGTTGTACTTCCTCTAAAAAAAATCTATACCAGTCACCAACTGGCTTAAGAAATGAATCGAATAGCCGAAGAATGTCTCTCTCTCTCTCTTTTAACTTTAATTTGACGCATTATAACAACTTCAGCAGCAGCTAGCTATAAGCCCGACTTCACATTCTTCCACCTCTTCGTCGTCTGCATTAAACCATCTAGTCTTGGCAGCACAAATTATTATAAGTCTGCTACTTCCCGCTCTTCCCGCCCTCATGACATTGCCTCGAGGAGCTGGGCTCTCTCATTGCCCACCTGCGATTTTAAGGTTAAAATCTCCCCGACCCGGCCGGAATCGAACCCCAGGCCTTCTGAACCGAAGAGCACTACGCTGACCATTCAGCCATTCATAATGTTGGTAAATTAGTGGTATACAGAATGGCAGTGTGTGAAGAGATGGTCGCGTGAGCATTTCTAATAATAACGCAGCGCGCGAGCTGGCTGTGAGGTTCTAGTCACGTTGCTGTGAGCTTGCACTCGGGAGATGGTGGTTTCTACAACTTCCCAACTGTCAGTGCGAAGTTCAACCAATAGAAAAAATATAAATAATAATGAACAATCATGGCTACCAGGCGGGCTATGTGAAAAATATAATAAACGCAAAACGTGTAATGAATAATGTGTGTTCCTATATGTAAAATGTGTAGTACGTTAAATATAGTGTATGAAACATCAGGTATGTGAACGGCATTTTTGAAATCTATAGTACGGTATGTAAAACTGAGCATTGGAAATGTCCAGTCTGCGAAATGTCTTATATGAACTTATCTTTTATGATAATGGAAAATTATCTTCTGTGGCAATGAAAATTTATAGTTGAACTCAACATGTGTTGACCTGGTTTTTGTACAATCGCTATCCAGCTGATTCGATCTCCTTAGCACAGGAGGTGAACAATTTAACTACATCACACCCAAACATAGGCCAGAAAGAAAGAAAGAAAGAAAGAAAGAAAGAAAGAAAAAGTACTCTGCTTAAAGAAGAAAATCCCTTGTTTGCTTGTAAGGGACAGAATTCAAGTCCTAACGAAAGTGGTATAGACTCTGTTCGACTTGAACCGGCCACCGAACATGATGCTACGGTCGTACTCGGTCAAACATTTCGTAGCTGATCGGTCTCGGCCCTGCGAATACAGTCTCTTGAGAAACAACACCGCGTAGCTATAACAGAATACGGTCAGACATCGCGTAACTAACACGACCACAGACATACAGAAATGATTTTTCTCCGAATTACACATCAGCTGAGTTGTTTCATTACTAATGACCATTTCCTAAGACTTCTGGGCCATGTTTACAGTTATGTATGTTTTTTCCTTCTGTTGTAAAATTTGGATTTTGTTCTTAAGTGGCACAGGTTCTTAAGCGGCAATATAGATTGTGTCCATAGGCATGTGCAATTCGCAACTGTTTTATACTTTAAGCGGGAGATCTAATTCTGTTCTCTATTATTTAAAAATTGCAAATTCTCACATTATTCTTACATTATTCCCATTGTGGTAAACATAATTCTATTAATTAATAACCAACAATTTAACCAAATTCATTTTCTCACTCATAATGGCAAATTAATAAGAAAATCGCCATGCCATACGAGGTGAACTCGTGTCCTCTTCCTGAGGTGGTACAGCTCTTTTCAGACACACCCCGAATGGAGGTGAGCTGCAGGTACCTTTTCAACCACATACCAGGCCTCCTGCCATTCTTAAAGTTCTGTCAGTACCGGGAATTGAACCCAGACTCCCGAGAAGGCAACCAACAGCGCCAATCGTTACGCTACGGAACAGGACTTGGTGGTAATACGATTCTATGGCAGACAAGGGAAACTAGAAGGAACACATTTCCCACAGACAGAAAGGGCCGGATATTTCAAACTCTGTTGTAGTATCCAATACGGCTTCACAGAACGTATCGCGCTTTGCCGATATAGTCTCACGTCAGCCTATTTCATTTAATCTACATAGTCATGCAGGATTCTAGACAGAATGCAATATACTATGATACAGTAGTCTTGGAGCGCGCTCCAGTTCATAATATTGTGTTGCTACAGCTATTCCAAGTTCAGGAAGCACCTGCTGCATGGATCGAACTTGGAGTCAAGGACACTGCAGGCGCGCGTCTCGTAATCCTCAAAACATTAGACTATCGCACTCGACATGTTGACAGATTATATTCCCAGTGTTGGAGAGTTTCATTCGAGTTCACCTTGACACAGCGCTTATCTGAGAAAGACGGGCTGTTCAATGAGCGAAATATAAAGCATAGCAAATATTTGACGTGAAGATAACGTGAACTGGTCTAACTATTGTAATATTTATATCATATTTCAATTTGAACTTGCATCACTCTCATAGGATGATGTCATTATTCGCCCCGCGCTATCAGGTATATCCTGCTTGGGGATTAAAGCCAACATAAGGCTGTTTCTATGTACGCTAAGGCCTACAGTATTAATAGTGTACTCTTTTTTTTTGGTAGTTGCTTTAGTTGCTTTACGTCGCACCGACACAGATAGGTCTTACGGCGACGATGGGATAGGAAAGGTCTAGGAGTTAGAAGGAAGCGGCCGTGGTCTTAATTAAGGTACAGCCCCAGCATTTGCCTGCTGTGAAAATGGGAAACCACGGAAAACCATCTTCAGGGCTGCCGACAGTGTGATTCGAACCCACTATTTCCCGGATGCAAGCTCACAGTCGCGTGCCCCTGACCGCACAGCCAACTCGTCCGGTGCAGTGTACTCTAGCCAACTCTGAAACTCCGTCTGTGAATTAGTGGTTGAGTGTCGGCCTCCGGATCCGAACACAGCTGAGTTGGCATTTTGAAGTACGGAAAAAATCCATTTGGCACTCCCATATCGTGCGATGGCATGTCAAAGATCGCTGGTGACACATTTGGTGTTAACCCGACAAAATTAAGTAAATATTGAAGTCGCCCAACAGGGATCCATTCCTCTGCCATTTGATAAATTAAACTGCAACTTCAAAATTGGCACGCAGGCAGCCTAAATGGCGTCAAATCAAAATGCCTGGACACGGTAGCTGAATCCTTATTATTGTTGTTATTATTATTTTATAATTTTACAAGTGAATGGACCACTAAAGATCACGCTACAACTTCGTTTCTTTATCTTCGTGCGGAGTTTTCTCTGTGTCCAATACTCCTTCATGCGTTCGCTGGCCTGCTCCTGTTGTCCATCTGTCCAGGCTCTTCCGGTCTTCTTAGCTCTTCCTGCGGCTTGAACCCCTTCCAAATTCTTCAGTGAGTTCCGAAACCTATTCCTTTCTAACAGCTGGACTTCCGAGATTCTTAACCTTTCCATATTCTTAGTTTCCTTAATCCATGCTGTAGTGGTCTTTTTCCTCCAGAAGTAATCAAATATCTGTTCGGTGTAGGTCATGGACAGGCATTCACTGGCATACAGGCATTCTGTTTTAACAACGGTGTTTTAATTTGGAATTCCAGGATAAGCACTTCTTATTGCAGATGTGTTTTGTCAAGCCGAATTATTATTATTATTATTATTATTATTATTATTATTATTAAACGCCCAACAATATAAAGAACACTCAACGCATGCAGCAGTACGATTCTGTATGGAGAGTTGAATGATTTTCTTTACCGTTCCAATGGGGCATACTTTGCCCTACCTGTGGTCTACGAAGCATGAAACGTACGACGTAGCTAACTGGCCACAGACCATCCTCTCCTCATCCAAGCCAACACCATACCCAATGCAACGATACATACGGTCTTTTACAGGTTCAAATAAACAAATCAATCCTTGGAAGCCATCAAGTATGAAACTTTACCACATCCCAGGCAACTGGTTGTTAAAAACTTCCTTATGTGGGATTCCAACCTCCTACCTCGAGCACTGTCCACTATCACATCTCCCGCTCGCTAGCCATGTGAGCTACTGCGTCACTTGACACACGGCGCCCACTTCCCAGCCTATACAGTACCGTGCTCCGTCCACCCCCTGTTTTAAAGTACGTGTTCTGCGTATCTGTACTAGTTTTACGGTTCATTCGAGGTACCCGAGGTTTCCGATCGGGACGGAAAATCCCGAGGACAATAGTACGATGTTGCTCGCTGGGTTGACGAATTTCTCCTCTTTTGCCCCAGTTCCCCGCACAAAACATCATTAGGAAAATCAACACGTTAGGTTAGTTGGATTTCATTTATTTCCTTATTCAGTTATATGTTAATGATCACTTTATCCCTTCTTTAGCTTCTTAGCATTTTATTTAGTTAATTCGTAAGTAGTATCCAAAATACACTTTAATTCGCTGTCCTTAGCAACCCAAATAATGGATTTATAAGTGAATTAAAATATTCGAATTCACAGTTATAAAGTGTATGATTCTCTCCTCAAACTACATTTCAATTATTGCTAATTAAAATAAATCAATACAAGAAGATCTCTTTATAATCATCGAAGTCATAGAAGTGTAAACATCGATCAAAATATCTTCAGGAATAAGTGATATTCTTCATTTCTGTAGACATTTCGATTTACTACACTACAGTATATGCGGTCTATTTAAAAATGTTATCCTACATCTCCCAGACATCCAGCATTGTTGCAATCGTCT
Organism: Anabrus simplex; assembly: GCF_040414725.1. Taxonomy (NCBI): domain Eukaryota; kingdom Metazoa; phylum Arthropoda; class Insecta; order Orthoptera; family Tettigoniidae; genus Anabrus; species Anabrus simplex. The sequence goes on along the minus strand of NC_090267.1, from coordinate 331,622,006 downwards.
CCCGTTTAAGCAACAACGACTCTACATATACAGTTACAATTATAAGTTCCTTGCTTACCCTGATTTACTTATTGGTAATGAATAAACTATGGTATGGCTCATGAAATAAAAATATATTTAAAATCTCGTGAGAATTATCACCAGTTTTGTTGTTTGGATATAAAGATGAACTTTGTCATAGATGCGTCCACTTCTAACGCACGACTGATTCAACTAGCCGAGAAAAAAAAAAAAAGAGAAACGAGTGGGATTGTGCGCCATAATCTTACGAAGGATAATGTTGACCGAATAAAACACATTGTGAAAGAGAGGCCACGGACGTCACTACGTCAGTTCAGTAGAGAGATTGGGTTGTCATACGTTTGCTGTCATACGCTCGTAAAGAAAGCCATTACACTACCCATACAGAATCACATTACTGGATGCGTTGAAATCCTGATTTGCCAGTCTGCATTTTTTTTAAATTTACATTTGTGTAACACTGAGGCTGAGAGAGAACAACAGTTGTTTACGTGAGAATAGTCTAGAGGGAATTTTGATTTTTGAAGAAAACTCTAAGATGTGGCTCTTTTCTGTAAGTTATTCGTTGAAGTTCAGTTTTTTTGTTTTTTCGCCTTCATTCTGTCCTTTCTCTCGTGCTGTTCCCAATAAGTTGGGAAAATGGCTAGGAAGAACAAGAGATGATTATTTCCTTTGTGGAGGCCATATGATTATTTCTTAAACGAAATTGTTGAAAAGAACTGATCCTCTACTGTGTATCCAGTACCTCCCACTGATTACACTTTCAAGGAACATCAATTCTGACTGCAGAAATTTAGTGGAAGCAAATGGAGTCGTAAATTTAAATAAAGTTACCGTAAGTTGAGGGAGTTCCCTCGGTTCAGTATGCCCTCACTACCGAACAACTTCCACCCGCATCACTAACTCGAAGTTACCCATGCCTCATTGTAGCAATGTCCGGCTCCATGGCTAAATGGTTAGCGTGCTGGCCTTTGGCCACAGGGGTCGCGGGTTCGATTCCCGGTAGGTCGAGAATTTTAACCATCATTGGTTAATTTCCCTGGCACGGGGGCTGGGTGTATGTGTCGTCTTCATCATCATTTCATCCTCATCACGACGCGAAGGTCGCCTACCGGCGTCAGATCAAAAGACCTGCACCTGGCGAGCCGAACTTGTCCTGGGATCTCCCGGCACTAATAACCACACGCCATTTCAGTGTAAAAATACTTAACGACAAACTGAATCTTTCACGCGTTTTTGTCTTCGCTGATAGAAACTCGCTCCACAGTAATGATGACATTCATTTTAAGTTGACGTAATTAAAGACCTAAAACGATGGATCACCCGCTACCAGTTTTTCTAGTCTATTGGAACGTATGCATCAACCGATCACACAAGCTTTCACAGTATTGATCACAGTAAATGATCGCATAAGGAATGGTAATCCTAGTATTGTTCCTGCCTCAGTCACTTTCACATTGTCGAAAGCAAAATGCTGAGAATACCGGGTGAGTTGGGCATGCGGTTAGGGGTCGCAGCTATGAGCTTGCATCCGGAAGATAGTGGGTTCGAACCCCACTGTCGGCAGCCCTGAGGATGGTTTTCCGTGGTTTCCCATTTTCACACCAGGCAAATGCTGGGGCTCCTTGCTCTTTCCTACCTCATTAAGACCTATCTGTGTCATCTTCCGTGAGTTTTGTCTTCGTCGATATAAATTCGCTCCACAGTAATCACGCATGTACAAAAATTATGAGAATATGGCAGGTCGAAGAAAGTAATAAAGTAATAGTACTAAAAGACATCATCACCACCACCACTATCACTAATCAATTTCTGAGTGTCGTAACCCCACTGGTTTTGTCTTTGCTGGTCACATCTCTGACGATCTTCGGTTTTCCTCAGAACACATTGGAAAGGTAAACCAGTTATAGTCTTCACTTGACCCGCCTATATGATTGCAGTCCTTTCTCGTGATCTACTGCCCTGAACCTGCCCTTCCATGATCAGCTTCTCTAGATTTGCTCCAGGTCGTCTCGCAATATGCCCAAAGAACTAAGTATTCTGTGCCCTTTTCAAGGCAACAACTGCGGTGAACTCTTCCTTCTTCTGTGCGCCGGCTGCTCCTGTAATAAATGACATGTAAATCATACTCACCGCTGCATGTAGACTCTTCTTCCTCAGTCGTGACCGTCCGCTATCCCCGAAGAGAGACCACCCGACGATCAAGGAGTGAGGAAATGAAAAGATGGGGTAAACTAACTAAAAATGACGGTACCCAAAGACTGAATTAAAATTTAAATAAAAGACTGATTTATTGAAAAAAATGCAGAGTGCCAAAAAAAATGAACGTAAACTGAACTAGTGGAAAAATGTAAACAAAATGAAATAAATGAGACTAAGAAAATTAAAGATTGAGGATCTGCCTTACAAAACACCATTATCTGCCTAATAACTGACTGAAGGTCAAACACATTAATTAAAATATATTCCAGACTATGTTGACACTGTCTTCAAGTTGATAACGTGAATCGTTAAAACTCTGGTCAGAAAGACCACCTTCTTGAAATACAGAATTATATTACGTAGAAAATATCTCTCAAACTAAATTAAAATAGTTGAATCATAATAAAATAATTAGTTACGTCATCAGATCCACTGACTCATAGGAGTTGTCAAATATTTATCACATGTGGCTCATTTGGGAAAACACCCCACTTTAAAAAAAATCATGGACTGCACTAACCAAGTGTATCACATAAGGAATAATTTGAAGAAAACAGCCATGAACATCACCCTTCATTTCCTACATAACCATTGTCTTATTCAAACACCTCATGATTAAACAAAATAAATTATTGAAACATAAATCTGAGTGTCATAACCACTCATCTAAATTTTAAACTTCACTTGCATGTCTGTGATAGACTGGACTGCTTAAAAATAACCCAAAAGATTAGGCCAAGTGCCTGATGTTAACATTTCAAATGACAGCGATCCTTGTACATTAAAATTTCTATTGAATTTGCCGCTACCTGCATTTCATTATCAACTCATTATTTGTGGTACCACCACTAGATGGAGGCAGATGCCATCTTGTTTACCTCATTCATTGCGGCAGTTTTATACAATTGGTTTATTAAAGATCGCTTCATTTCTAAATAAAATGTAGTGGATTTTAAAAGTTTGGTAATTACTTAAATGCCTGGTATGAGCATACCACTACTATCGTTTCGACTGTGACCTAATCGACGATCCATTAACCTAACATCTGAAATCTTATTTACATCATTAAATCTGTTAAATGGAGAAACACTGCTCCGACAAAGAAAATACAGAAAACAAAACTAGCCTATCTACATCTATATATTTACATCAAATCAAATATAAATAATTCACATACGCTTACGTCCTACAAATAAACGGTAATAAAGTACACTCAGAAAGAAATAAAATGAGCAAAACTAGATCCCACCATCGCGGCCTACTGGAAATAATAAGGATGGAATGCGCAAAATAATATCGGAGTCTCCATAAAAATATACCCCGCTGCGAGTAGCAAAAATATAAATATTGTGAATTTGACGGCAATCTCTAACCTCAGACGATAAATGTCTGGACATGATACTATTTAACCTTTGTGGACAATAATTACTGTTATTTCATGTCATCCATGACTCTACATGATTATTAAAAAAAACCACATTGACTCGTCGCTCTGCTCGCATTGTACAATGGCTAGCATATTTGCCGAGCATCTACTTTCCCTGGAATTATTTAAACAAATACAGGCTTCTGCCTACAATCATAACCCATGTCGTAATACATTTAACACTCTTGGTTAAATTATTCATTTCACAATTCTCTTTGCTCATTAATTCTCGACGTCTTTATTATTCATATTCTCACAACACGGCCTCGCTCGTATCCGGCGGGCAAAATATCTGTCGTGCATATTACGACTTCTTACGACAGCTCATGACATGGTCCAAATATCATATTTCCATTATCAACGTAGATCATCAGGGATATTAATCATCTAGCTCGATCTCTTGATCATTCTCTGCTTCACATATCACAAAAATATCAGAGCTGACTCATCAATGGCTTCCTAGCACTCACTGTTTCTATATAAAAAAAATGACGAGATTGCCTCTCAAAACACAGATGTTAAAAGATGTGTAACCGCAACTACACGGAAGTAAATACTCGCGTCTACCAAAGATCGTCGCAAAATACACAACATAAAACAAGCTGTAAGCGCAAAATAGCAAAAATAAACATTAAAATCATCGAGGCGGCGTTTACAAGATCAAAACTCCAACAAATATGACTCAAAACCAACGATATAATAACATGATGAATATTATAATTAATTATAAATCGGCATTACACTCATAGATCAAATATCATAGCTTCCTAAACTGTCAAAGTGACATACTACAGAACACGCAAACAACATCTACCTAAACGAAGTGCACAAATAACCCTATTATTATTATTATTATTATTATTATTATTATAGTTATTATTATTATTATAGTTAGAATTATAATTATTATTATAATTATTAAAAAAATGTGAACTATTTACAATCCTACCTAATACTCTAAGCTACATTGATCATCGATTAGTCACGGTCCTACATATTTATTTACATTATTTATTGATGCTCATACCTGTGTGATGGAGGCATGCTGTCTCACCCTCCGGCCTCGGTCATGGTGAATTTAGAATTCCATCTTCAAGCTGATGTGGTATTCCAAATTTTTACACACGCAAATTTGACACATATTTGCCATGGCGTAACACACGCTTACGTTGACATAAAACACTCGCATTTCTCGCACTCCAGTGAAGGTTAGACGATGCCACTGCAGACTCCTGTCGTGAAGTTAGATGGTCGTCTAGCTACCTGCCTGGAAATCACCTGTTGGTCTACACACCGGTCTCTCAGCTTTTGTTTACACACACAGCTTATCGAACATTAACCCCAACGGGACATAACTGTTTGTTCAAGGTCTGCCACTGCGGCCTTCATTAAAGAAAAGTCATTCTCCTCCCCGTCTGCCTTTACAAGTTTCTCCCCGTAAACATCTCGCCTGCCAAACAGTTTATTAAATGGTAAAGCAAGCTAAATACAGTTCCAATGTTGTGGAGAAATTTATGCTTATAACAAATGTGAAACTACCCGTGGGTTAGAGAGGTTTTATGTAATTATGCTGAAAACATGGACTTGTTCCTCTCGACTCGTAATGTGAGTTTATTTAAGCCAAGTGTTGAAAGTGTAGCTCTTGTCTGTTGTTTCTGCATAAATAGCAAAAGTTTGTTAAAGTGTTCATTCCTGAAATGTTACTCTCCCAAGTGAAATAATACAAGGCCTTCTCAAAATGCCTACAAGTGTCTCTAATCACTTTCTTACCAGCCAAAAGTAAAGCTGACTAACTAAATTAGCTGTCACTCTCTGTCACACCGTCGCTCTGATTCGCACTGTCAAACTGAAGTTTCACTGAGAATTCTGAAGAATCACTGAGAATTCAAGAAACACTGAGAATTCTGAAGACACACTGAGAAACTCAAGAAACACTGAGAATTCTACCCCCTGGTCGCTGGGTTTTGTAAAGAGTTCTCCCCCCACCTAGAAAATAGTTCCGTGGAAGGGATGTGGCGTAATGATCTAGCCCTCGGGAGCACTTTATCGTACATCCGTAGGTTAAGGTTTTCAAAATTTATGTACAAAACTCCCTAATTTCGGTCTGACTTACATGTAATATTGCGTCGTGGGAAATGATCACAGGATAATCCACACGACGGCACGCGTCACTGGTGTTATTTTCTTCCGGTGAATGGCTCCATCCTGCCATGACAGTTCATTCTTCTGGGCACACTTACCCCTCCGTGTGAAGTTAAATTTTATTAATTAGGCACTAATTAACCACAGATTCGCACTGATAATTTTCCAAATATTATAACGAAATCAGGACACTGTTTTTAACCACCACACCGGGCTTCAGATAGCGAAATACTGCCTGTAGATTCCCGCTGTGACAGTTCATTCAAATTTAGAATTTTGTGATTGGCTGAGACTTTCGCGCTCTTCGTAGCGCGGATGCTTCCATTTCCTCCCAAGGATTGGCGGGTATTGTCGTTGTCCCTTTTGTCCTAGCTAAGTAGGTCAGGCCTCAACGCGTGATTTTCTCGTGAGAACCAACAGAAAGTCGCCACTCCTAGGCGGTGTCATAAAATTTATTGGAAGGAGTACTCAGGGTGGTTTACAAGTTAGTCGTGCTCTAAGAGGAGTTTTGTGGATTCTCCTTGCCGTCACACTGGCGCCAGAAAGTTCCTTTGTGACTGCTGGATTCCCAGCCTACTGCAGTATCCCATATGCGAAATATTCAACTTTTAATTTGTAAATTAATTACGTAAATTCGCTTATGGGTGCAATTCTTTCACTGATACGAGAAGATATGCGTACAAAAATGTTCAGCTCCTGAAGAATGAACGCACCGGTTCTCCTTCCGGCCCAAGGCACACGTAGTATTCTACGCCAGCACCACATTTCAAAGGCATCTATGTGTTTTCTGTCTAAAGCCTTTACGGTCAAGATCTCACAGCCATATGAGAAAACATAAGGCAGTAACCTTTTACTGTGCATGTTATTTTTTTAAAATAAAAAATATTTGTTCGTGGCGTCGACCTCTGCAGATCTTTTACCACCACTTTCACCATATGATAGGAACCTGCGTGTGATTGCAGAAGTGTAGTGTTGAATGTGAGGAAAGGAACGTTAAGGACGACACAAATACCCAGTCCCCCGGCCAGGAATATTAACCATTTACAATTAAAAAACCCTGACACGGCCGGGAATCGGTCCCGAGGCCGCCGGGTGACAGGCGGACGCGTTGCCCCCTACACCGCGGGACCGGACGTGCATGTTAATTACTGTACTTCAGTGTCGCTGCTTGTCTGGCCTGACCGCGGGAAGAACAGGCGCATCTACCAGGGATGAACACATTAACAATAATTATATAATCATTTTATTTTGATAATTAATTACCTGTTACCGAGCGAGTTGGCCGTAAGGTTAGGGGCGCGAACTTAGTGGTGCCCCACAGGGCAGTATTCTAGGGCCCTTACTTTTCTGTATTTATATCAATGACATATCATCGGTGATAGGAAATAACACACACCACCTCTATGCTGACGATCTTCAGATTTATCGACACTGCAAGACTTCAGACTTAGATGAAACAATACAAGATGTTAACAATGACCTCCGACGACTCAGTATATATGCACAACGAAATTCTCTTATACTGAACTCCACAAAATCTCAGGCAATCATAATAGGAACACGAAAATTACTGAACTGCTCAAACAATATTGCAATCCCGCCTATCCTACTGAATGGTAACATTATTCCCTATAATAAAACAGTTAAAAATCTCGGCGTAATTATGAATGAAACACTTGATTGGTCTGATCACACGAAAATCATCTGTAAAAAGATTTTTGGAGCGCTACACCCTCTTAAACGGCAAAGGGATGTATTTCCATTTGAGCTTAAGGCCAAACTAATACAGACACTGGTTCTCCCTATTCTTGATTATTGTGACGTTGTTCTAGTTGATATGACAAGAGAAGAAACACTTAAACTTCAACGAGCACTGAATTCCTGCCTGCGATTTATTTATAATATTGGGTACGATGGTCACATTACTCCATACTATAAGGCTCTCTCATGGCTGAAGCCTGATAAACGTCGGCAGCTACACATTTTAACGATGGTGTTTAGAATACTAGCGGAAAGTCAGCCACTGCATATTTCTTCTAAATTCACCTTTCTATCATCATTTCACAACTTAAATACACGTTCCAGATCTACTCTTTCTATTCCAGTGCAGCGCACAAATAAAATTAATAGATCGTTTGTAGTAACCGGCGCCAGATTATGGAATTCCCTGCCAGCTCAGGTCAGAGAAACTAGCTCTTTACAAAGGTTTAAGGTCACCTGCCGAGACTACCTGCTGAGGACAGCTAACTGAATGGTTGAAGTATGAATGTGTGCGCGCGCCTGAGGATAAGTCATTATTAAGAGTTCTTACTTTTAATTAGTTTTATTATTAACTTAGTAATGTATTTAAATTTGCTCTCAATTCTATTAATTTTTTGTTTGGTTTTAACTATTTTAAATATCTCATAACTTTATGTATGGTTTTGATTAGTATGTGGTTAAGTGGAAGAGAGGGCCTCGAGCCCTAACTTCGCCACTGAAAAAAGGCATAAATAAATAAATAAAATAAATAAATAAATAAATAAATAAATAAATAAATAAGATAGTGAGTTCGAACCCCACTGTCGGCAGCCCTGAGGATGGTTTTCTGTGGTTTCCCATTTTCACCACCAGGCAAATGCTGGGGCTGTACCTTAATTAATCCCACGGCCGCTTCCTTCCCACTCCTAGGCCTTTCTTATCCCATCGTCGCCATAAAACCTATCGTGTCTGTGCGATGTAAAGCAATTTACAGAGATTTTCATCTCAAAATTCACGAGGCATCTGGCAATCGACCTTACACCCCCTGCCAAAACTAAAACGAGCCTGGCTCCAAGGGCCCCACAAGTAACTGGAATAAGCTGGTCAGAAGGCCAGCGCCTCAACTGTCTGAGCCACTCAACCTGGCAGGTGGTGGCTTTAAGAGGAAGTACAACTACAGAAAATGGAGGAGGTTCGACACTTCGAAGAAGAACGAAGGTATGAAAGAAAAAGCGGTCATGGGAGTGAAAATGAAAGAATCCGTAGGCCTCACAAACCTAATACCGTCGGGGTCGGAAGAGAAGTGGAGTTGACCAAGGAAGGTCCTTCAGGAAAGGTGCAAGTGAGGAATGTAGTACACGTGGAAGCAATGTCGCACTCAGCTAGAGGCCCTGTGGTAGCGTGTGGGTTGGGGTGATAGAATACATTAACAGTATTCCCTGTCTATGCCACTGTGGGTAGGGGCAGTAGAATAGTAAGAGGCGACTAAAAGGGGTTCCAGGGGCTCTGAACTTTGGAGCGTGAGTTGGCGACCACGTGGTCCTAAGCTGAATCCTGGCATTGCTTCCACTTACTTGTGCCAGGCTCCTCAATTTCAATTATCCTATCCGACCTCTCTTTGTCAACTCTTGTTCTTTTCCGACCCCGACAGTATTAGAGCACTCTAGGCCTAGGGAATGTTTCCATTTCGTGCCCTTCGTAGTCCTTGTCTTTCTTTGCCCGATCTCTTCATTTTTCGAAGCGTCGGATCCCTTCCATCGTTTCTCTCTGATTAGTGTCGTATAGAGGATGGTTGCCCAGTTGTACTTCCTCTTAAAACAAAAATCACCACCACTCACCGCCGCCTGTGGTCGCCAACCGAAGCTCCAGAAATGACAGCCTCCTGAAGGTTCTCCTTTCAGTCTCCTGCTAAGACAGGCAGGGGATAGCGTGGATGTACTCAACCGCCCCACCCACAGGGGTATACGTGGACGAGGCGTACATGAAACAACTTATTCATTACACATACGAATAAAACTTATCACGCTGCTTAATTACCCCGATTATGTGCTTGTAGTTCACTCGTGTTAAAGGTCGACTAATGAATACATATCGTTGACCCGCTCGCAACTGGTGAGTTATGAACAATAGAATCAGACCATGTTTGATTGTTAAAAATTCGGTCACCTCAGAGCACGAGTGCCATCTGCAGATGGCTCACTTTAATTGTTCTAAAAAGGAGGTCAAGGACTGGTTAACTGAATGATGCGGAACAAAACAATGGTCTTTTATAGTTCTGTGTATCGCTGGCTTCACTACGAGGCTAACCAGACTAATTTAACTGGCATTGAACTACAATTTCACTTTCTGTTAATCTAATAGAGGAGATACCCAGAAAGTGACGTGGAAATATAGCATGTTCGTAAAGCAGATAGCATTATACCGGGAGACAAAAAGTTTCGGTGTGTTCGGTTTTACTCAACCGGATGATCTGGCTGTTTTAATTACAGTCTTAAAATCGAAGATTAAGGAGAGATTAACTAACTGTCTCCCAGGAAAAAGTTTGAAATCACCGTGAAACTTTAGCAATACACTCGCATCCTGAAACACTCCAAAATATTTCAAAATGCAACAACATCACACGTGTGTTCAGTTCAGCACCTAAGCAATGCGGTGCCAACGTTTCACGGTGATTCCACTTTCACATGGGAGACCATTTCCTCGTGTCACTGTGTGATGTTTAGGAAGTGCCTATTTAGTTCATTTAAATGGTAATGCAAAGTAACAATACTGAATTGCAGACATTATTCCCCAGTTCTGTTAACGTACTGTCAAACTTGCGAGTAATGTATCACGAATATATGCTTTCATATTTGTTTTTAGTTATTGTAGGCCCTTCTAATAAATGTTCGCTAGCGGCTGTCCTTGTTCCTTTTTTAATTCTGTTTCTTTCTGTGGGGGGCGGGGCGGTAGAATAACACCCATGTATCCCCTGCCTGTCGTAAGAGGGAACTAAAATGGACCCGAGGGATTCTGAACTTTGAAGCGTGGATTGGCGACCACGGGGCCCTTAGCCGAGTCCTGGCAATGTTCCCACTTGTGCCAGGCTCCTCAGTTTCATCTATCCTATCCGACTTTCCTTGTTAACTCCTCTTCTTTTCCGACCCCGACGGTAGGCCTATTAGAGCACTCGAGGCCTAGGGAGTCTTTCATGTTCATGCCCTTCGTGGGCCTTGTCTTTCTTTGGCAAGATACCTTCATTTTTCGAAGTGTCGGATCCCTTCCATTTTTTTCTCTGATTAGTGTCATATAGAGGATGGTTGCCTAGTTGTACTTCCTCTTAAAATAATAATCACCACCATCTAATTATGTTACATTCAGTTGGGCTGATGTTGAACTGTGTCGTGCTTGTATGCCGGCTTCTGAGGTATGATCTGTTAACTGACAGCCTTAGGATACACGTTTTTCTACAATTTATTATCTAAGCGTTCTGTAACAATTCAACTACATCTCTTGTTTACACTTCTGCTGTGAACCGAGTTCACAAATGACTGATAGTTCCTACTTATTTAAAATCATGATAGACACTGTAGATTTGGAAGATGTGGTATAGTCCGACATTGTGGTTTCCTCTACCTCATGTTCACTGTTTGGGACACACAGATTCTCTTAATTGTTCAATGTATCATTTCTAATTGGTCATGTACTACTGTTAGATGTAATGCAATTGGATAAGTACTGGTTGCTGTTGGTACCATGTCATTGCTGTATGAGACAAAACTGTTATTGAATCTAGAGTATTTGTTGACGTTACCGTTGCTGCTGTGTTGTTAGTATTTGCCGCTGTTGTAGAAATTATACACAATATATTGCTCTGTTACTCGTACAGGCTTCAATTTCTTATCAAGTCTCTTATATTCACACTAACTATTGAAAAACTGAAATAAAACGTACCAGAGCAAAAATAAAAAGAGATATAACTATTGCATACAACCAATATGTCGAGAAGATTGAAAATAACTTGAGTAATGATTGTAAGGTATTCTGGAACTTTATTAATAATAAGAGGAGATGCTTAAAAAATAACCCACAGTTTGAATTTCAAGGTTGTCTGTTACAATCACCAGATGACATAGCTAATGGATTTGCAGACTATTTCAAAACTATATACTCTCAGGAAAAGTCTAAATATAATTTGGAATTTAGGAATAATGATCAACCAAATGAAATAGGTGTACTTAATATACAGCATATAACTATAGAAGAAGTGCTTAAAGCAATTTACCACCTAAAACCGAAGAAATCAGTAGGACCTGATGATATTCCCCCATATATTTTGAAAGGTTGTAGAGAAGTGTTAGTATATCCTTTAACTATTCTCTTCAACCTAATTGTAAAAACAGAGACATTCCCTGACTTGTGGAAACATACCAAGGTTACTCCTGTATATAAAACTGGAGATACCAAATTGTTCAGTAATTATAGACCTGTTACTATTGTTTGTGCCCCAGCCAAAATTTTTGAAATTATATTGTACAAACAAATTTATGATCATGTTAAAAATAGTATCTCACCGAGACAACATGGATTCATGGCGAGAAGATCCACTGAAATAAATCTTTGCAACTTTACTGAATATATATCCGCTAGTTTAGATGATCATGCTCAGGCTGATGTAATTTACACGGATTTTCAAAAAGCTTTCGATAAGGTTAATCATGATTGCTTAATAAATAAATTTTCTTCCTTTGGATTTTCTACTACATTACAAAACTTACTGATATCGTATTTAAAGGATAGAACTCAGGTTGTAAGTTACAAAGGTCATATATCTTCCAAATTTGATGTAAATTCGGGAGTTCCACAAGGTTCTAACTTGGGGCCTTTGCTATTTCTAATCTTTGTTAATGACATACCGGAAACTATAACATCTTCTGAAATTCTTATTTTTGCTGATGATATTAAAATATACAAATCTATTAAAACAGTATCTGGTTGTCAACTACTTCAAAACGATTTAGATTCTCTTGTAGACTGGAGCAAACAGAATAAGTTAAATTTTAATATAGATAAATGTGTAGCCATGACATTTACTCGGAAGAAACAGAAGATTAAATATAACTATGCAATGGATACTGACATATTAACTCGTGTCAAGACAAAAATGGATTTAGGAATAACACTCAATGAAGATTTAAGATTCAACGACCATATTCAAAAAATTACCAATAATGCTCTTAAAATGTTAGGCTTCATTATACGGAATTCATTATCATTTCGTCCAAAGACACTATTAACCTTGTTTAACTCATTTGTAAGGTCCAGACTTGAGTATGGCTCAGTTGTTTGGAACCCAGTGACTACAAAAAATATCAATCTTATCGAGAGTACTCAAAACAAGCTTTTAAAATTCATGACTTATAAAATCACAGGAAATTACCCAACCTTCATAAATTACTCAGGTATGCTGAAGGAACATGGTGTGAATAGCTTGCGCCACAGACGAAGTTGCAAAGATTTGACTTTCCTGTATAAAATAATTAATTCTGTAATTGATGACTCAAACATATTGAAATCAATAACATTTTATGTGCCACATAAACTAAGTCGTCCTAGAAATATATTCTTTCTATCAAAGGCTAAGACCGAAATACATAAGAACTCCCCAATTAACAGAGCAATGAGGCTCTACAACAATATTCATCCTTATGTTGATATTTTTAGTATGGCTGAAGCTACATTCATTTCGACATGTAACACTGTACTTCTGAACATAATTTAATAGATTATGAAGATTAAAAAAGGAAAAATAGTATAAATGTTGTAAACCTTGTTTTTTAAATGTATTACATTCCAAGTGGAAATCCTGTTAAAATAATTGTTTTAAATATTATACTGATTTTAATTAGAATGTATTAGTAATGTAATGTATTATTAGTTATATTAACCATAATTATTATTCTTTTTAATTTTTTTTATTTTAGTAATGTGACTTGTGTGTCAGAGTAATTAAGTTTTAGGATTACTCTAACTAGGTAGTGGTTTTTGTTCTTAATATGTATTTTAACATGTAAGTAACAATTGTCGTGAACATTGTAATTGGGACTAATGACCTGTTATGTTCACAATAAATAAATAAATAAATAAATAAATAAATAAATAAATAAATAAATAAATAAATAAATAAATAAATAAATAAATGAACAAATAAATAAATAAATAAATAAATAAATAAATAAATAAAATTAATTAATTAATTAATTAATTAATTAAATTACGGGTAAAATCAGCCTGCTGTCATTTCTTGATGGATGCAGTACTTTTGCATCCATCTCTTGGCACAGGCCAGAACAAAGTGTAGCTTCCACTGAAGTCCCAGTCTCATCCATGGCTGTGACAATATGGACGCTGCTGGGGTATGGGTTGTGCTGAGTAATGAGTCCCTAATGACATTCAGAGCATATCCAGCGCATCTGAGGGTTATGAAAGGTGTTGCTCATAGGGTTAGTCTTGCTACAATAGCACTGTCTAGCCCAGTGAGGAAAGCAATGGCAAACTACCTCACACCTCGTCTTGCCTAGTACGCCTCATTTTGGTGTTGTCATTGGTTTTTGTGGTTTCCCTATAGCTGTATAGCCTTTGGTGGTGCTATTTGAGGTTCCAACCAGCCTTCGGGCTGATGACCTAACAGACAGACGGGTAAAAACATGGTTTGTCAATGATAATTCGTTAGTCAAAACCATACTTATTTACATACAGGCAGGAAGATTTGATATCAATGTGCCGGCATCGACAAACGGGTGTACCATTTGTATTCGTACACATGGACGGGAAGATGGGCACCGATTGTTTGCGATGCACGGGGAGGTCTCAGTGACGGCATACGGCTGGCCAAGTGTGTTAGTCTCGTTCCTAGTGTATCTGTAGTGGACATGGGTAGGACTGCTGAGTTAAATATTGAGCATAAGAACACTATATTTAAATTGGCACTTAAAATGATTTTCATTACGAAAGATTGGACAGCTGGTCACTAGAACACATTCTACGGTGCAATATATGGTTGATAAATTTAAATACCAATTCACTATTAAGAGCGCGCCAAGGAAACCCAAGAGAAAGTGTTTAACTGAAAGGCAAGAACGGTTTGTTGTTCGGCGGATATAATCAGATTCCAAATTAAGTGCACCAGTATTGAAGCAACTCACGGATGAATGAACTGGAAAGAAGATCAGTAACTCCACCATCCGTCGGATCCTGTATCGGCATGGGTACTATGGAAGAATCCCTCGGAAAAGGCCATACGTAAGTAGAAAAAACAGACGGCTTGGACTGACATTCGTTAAGGAGTATATAAAAAGAACGAATTATGGAATTATGTTATCCGAATGTTCGCTACTGAAATTCGTAGCTCATATCCCTATGATGTTTTAAACATTGAGTTGCTTGCCTCAAGGAGAAGAAGAAAACAACAACAAGAAGTTAATAGGCGAACATTAATTTTTTCGATTACTGGGTACCCTCTATATTGCTACTATTTCTAATTGCTATATAACCAATACCTACTATTTTTTGAGCATTTGTGTATTAAACGCTAAATCTCTTATTTTTTAAAATTTATTTCTGTATCCTGAACACTAAACAGTTATAACAGACATTAATATAAATCATGTTTACCCTTGCCCGGTTAGCTTCCGTGGGGGTCACGCACTGAACTGAGTAAGTGTTTGGCATAACTTCACGGAAGACACTGGGGTGGGGGGCCTCAACCCCGACACGGCGCGTCCCATATGGCTGATAGGGAATGTTCCTGTAGATATGCAGGACAGGTGTGAATAAGGCTTAGCCAAATAAACACCCGCGGATCAACTGAAGCAAAAAGGTCTGCAGTCAACGGTCTCGATGGCGGATGAGGATATTTCCCAACGGCTGAGAGGGCGGAAGAACTGGCTCTACGGCTAACAACCGTAGTTCTAACCACGGACAGAGTAATCTGTCCCACTAAGCATTACCATGAGGTAACATTATGCATGATGGAAACACTTTCAAGGAAAACTACCCCAGGTGGTACCCAGCAATGGAAATCCACCGTCGCATCAGGCGGCGCAAACAAGGCTTCGGATTCTGGGGAGCTTGTACCAACATGCAAGATGGAGTCGGAGCCATCTGGTAGCCAGACTGATGACGTACTAACGACAAACACGACTAACCTAAAACAAAATCTAAGGACAAAGAAACATCACTATTTTGGAACTATCAACATACAGACTCTACTTAGGACGGGGAAATTAAAACGGACTTTGGATGAAATGGAAAATCAGAATATTCTAATATTAGCAGTGCAAGATACGCGTTTTACTGATATTAATACGTTTGATTCAGAAAATTATAGAATCTTTAAGGGTAAACCTGGACGAAAAATTGGAAGAAATCTGCAGCAACTTGGCACAGCATTTTGTGTAAACAAAAGGGTTATTGACTCCGTAACGGACTTCTCTTCTCCTTCTGATAGACTCTCCACTCTAACACTGAAATGTGCAAACAAGAGATACACACTATTCAATGCACACGCCCCCATAAATGAAGACAACAGAAACAATCCTGATAAGGTGAAAATATTCTGGGATCAATTGGAGAATGAATTGCTAAAGACGCCAAGCAATCATGTCAAAATTCTGATGGGTGATTTCAACGCGCAGGTTGGGAAAGAACGTCAGTTCCGAAAAATAGTAGGTGGTTATTCAGCTCACACCAGAACAATTACGAATGGGAAGAGACTTATTGACTTATGTGAGACATTCGATCTTAAATTAATGTCCACGTACTTCAAAAGACTGCCAAGGAAAAAGAAAACGTGGTGCGCTCCACGGAAAGACCTAGGTGAATATCAACTGGACCATGTTGCAATTTCAAGGAGAAACACTAAAGAAATTATGAATGTGGTAGTACGGAAAGGAGCCAATCTTGACTCTGATCACTTCTTGACCCGCATAAAATTCAAGCCGTTACCGCTAAACAAGAAAAGACTCTCTCCGAATGCGTCAATAAATGTAAACCATGAAAAACTTCAAGAAAACAGAAACGACTTTCAAAGACGTATGCGGGAGAAGAAAATTGAGACTTGTGAGGATATTCAAGAGAATATGGCTAATATAGCTAAGGATGTTGCACCATTGCGACGAACTCGCAGACACCGATGGTGGACTACAGAACGTGATGTAGCAATTGATAGGAGAGCTGCAGCCTATAAAGCATGGTACGCAGATCAAACAGCAGATAAATTTGAGACATACAAAGAGGTACGCAAACAGACAGCAAAGATCCTCCCGCAAGCCAAAAGGAATCAAATATCTGAAGAAATTCGAAGTATTGACACGGAATTTAAGAAGAACAATACTAGAAACGTTTATAGGACCTTTAAAGAGCATGGATATCAACCATCTACCATGGGATTTCGAAGGGAAGATGGAAAATTGGCAGTGAATAAGAATGAAAATTGTGAGATATTAGCTACATATTTTGAGAAATTGTTGAACTGTGAAAAACCTAAAAATATATGGCCAAAAGAGGATCCAAAGCAACGGAATGAAAACTCAATACCCCCTGACGAAAAAGAACTCCGTGAAATAATTACAGACTTAAAGAACAACAAAGCTGCAGGGGAAGACTGTCACAGCAGAGATGCTGAAAACTGGTGGAGAAATCGCAATAACAATTTCAAGGCGAGAAATGGAATAGATATGGGAAATGGAGGTAATCCCTGAAGATTGGAAAAATGCTATCATTCATCCTCTACACAAAAAAGGTAGAGCAGATCCTAACAACTACCGCGGCATTTCCATCACACCTATAACTTATAAGACACTCTCTAAATCACTACAGAGGAGACTTGTGGAACAAGTGGATCACCAACTAGGAGAGTATCAAGCGGGATTTAGGAAGGGAAGATCGTGCGTTGATCAAATCTGGAGTCTGAAACGTGTACTAGAGAATCATCTCTCAAAGGATCTGGTAGTCGTTTTTGTAGACTTCAAAAAGGCGTATGATTCAGTCGACATGGAAGTGCTATTCAATATATTACTTGAATTTGGAATTGACGCCGAAACAACAGCAATTATTAAGCAGACTTTAACTGGGACACATTCGAAAGTTAAGTTCATGGGAGAGAACTCCAAGCAGTTCGAAATTAAAACAGGAGTCAGGCAGGGTGATGGATTGTCACCAATTCTTTTCAACTGTGTGTTGGAGAAGATTATCCGGGAGTGGGAAAAAGAACTAGACAGAAAAGGATTACTTAACCAAGTATACATTGGAGGGTCAAAAAGTGGTGTCATGATTAATTGCCTTGCCTTTGCTGATGACGTTGCGCTGCTATCTAGGAATACTGACACAGCAATAGAACAGCTGAATGTACTAAAACTACAAGCAGAAAAAGCAGGACTACAGATTTCTTTCGAAAAAACTAAATATATAACAAACATCAAAACAGCCCCTCGGTACCTGAAGACAGAACACGGTAAAATAGAAAGAGTTGATAGCTTTAAGTATTTGGGTGAAATAGTGCAATTGAAAACAAATGAAAGAGAAGCAAACAACACCAGACAGGAGAAGATGGCTGCGACTTTTCGTAGGACATATCCTGTATGCAAGAAGAAAACCATCTCTAGACGAGCTAAACTAAGGCACTACAATACAGTGATTAAAACGGAATGTCTGTATGCTAGTGAATGCCTCCAAATGACAGGAAAAGCGGGACTGAGAGAAGCTGAGAAATTTGAAAGAAAGATCCTTCGCAAAATAATGGGTCCAAAGATTGTGGATGGACAGTATAGGCTGCGAGGAAGGGAAGAACTTTACCGAGACAATGAAAGGCTAACTGAGTCCATGAGAAAACGGAGACTTAAATTCTATGGGCATTTATTTAGAATGGATGAGAAGCGACTAACGAAAAGGATTTCCACAATACTAGACAGCAGACCTAAAGTGTCGGACAAATGGTTCAGGGAGGTGAGAAAGGATCTCAGACAGGTGGGACTAAATTCAGAAGACATCTCAAACCGAACAAAGTTTAGGTTAGTGATCGACAGATTTCAGGGATTCCATGACGAACCAAAACTTAACCGTGGGTGGACGGAAGAAAGACAGGCTGCCAGAGAGAGGATGCTGAAGTTCTGGGCTGTGAGGAAGGCTTCCAGAAACATATAATTGTTATCTAACGTGGTCTCTAATGGCCGTAAACGAATATATATATATATATATATATATATATCATGTTTACACTATATGCCTACATATCCACTGATCAGCAGCCTTAATTGTTTTGTCACTTGCACTGAATAAGTCGTCCTCACTGGATGACTCACCCAGATAGTGGCAGATGAATAGAGGTACTAAGTCCTACCTCTTGCCACGTTCACACTCTTCGTCACCAGTGCACTCCATTTGTTCAGATTTACATAGCCCTTGAGGCAAGCAACCCAATGTTGAAAACATCCTAGGGATATGAGCTACGAATTTTAGGTAAATAAAATATAAGAATATATTCTTTATTTATAAATAAAAATTACAGTACTTTTCTTAATCATCGTTATCCGGTCGATTGGATTAGCAGTTTGCCTTTTTCTACCACTACTAGCGTTAAAATGAGTAAAAGCAGAGTTTCACTTAAGCTCTTATAACTACATTCGGTATGGACATTTTTCAAAAAATAAAAAAATAAAAAAACGCTTTAGGGCTTTGAACTAAGAAACATATTACAGAAATAATTATGTAAATAAGTTAATTTGGCTAGGATTTGAATTAAAAAGAAAACTAGTAAAGAAACAAGCGAGTTTAGGCTGTTTTTCAGGAACTTCATTTAGGCCGGGAGTGATTTCCGATTTTTTTAATTGGATGGAGGTATCCAAGACTTATAATTTGAAACCTTTACGGGCCGTTTAGCTCTTCAACTTTCGGCACAATTGGGGAAATTGTTTAATTGAACGTATTCCATAGTATGAGGAGGGGCTGCCTGGCCGAGGCGGTAAAGGCGTGCTCGGTTCGCCCGGAAGGACGTGGGTTCGAATCCCCATCAGGAAGTCGTAAAATTATAAGAAAGGAGATTTCCACATGGCCCCGAGGTTCACTCAGCCTACACCAAAAATGAGTACCAGGTTAATTCCTGCGGGCAAAGGCGGCCGGGCGTAGATCTAACCACTCTACCCCATCAAGTGCCGAGGCTACGGATAGTGGAAGCCTTTTACCTTCCATCCCTCCAAGGGCCGTCGTGGCCTGTACGGAGATGACGTTGCTTTTTTTTGCTTAGTATGAGGAACACTACTTTGTCTGCTTTTTGCAGCATTAAAATAATATAAATCAGTGGCGGTCGTCAAAGTTGGAAATCCAAGAGCCGATCACTAACTCAATGAAGAATTGCTATGGAGATCATACCGGCAACGTTTAAAATGCCTTTAAATGCTCTATACCTTTTGAATATTAACTTAGTATTTTTATATCAGAAGGAAGATATCAAATGTACAAGTATAAAACTGCACAGGGCCAGAGAGAGCCATGAAACGAGCTCGTCACGACAGGGAGAGGCTGTCCACCTGCGTCCCTCATAATATTAGCAACGTGAGGGGTCGACAGAAATATAATCATGCACATGCTAAGTGATTGTTCTGTCAACCACAGGTACAACTGCTAGTTTATTATTGATGTCAGCTTTGCAACGGCATAAAATAGTATTCCAAAGGCACAGAGGATTTAAAGGTACTTAAAACGTTGCCGGTACGATCTCCAGAGCAACTATTCATGTAGTTAATAATTATTTACGTGGACGGTCCTTCAATGCACGCAAATGAAAGACACCTCAACAACAGTGCAAAGAAACTGTCAAACGGTGTTTAAAGTTTTTCTAAGCGATTTTGCTAATATCAGTATTTCGGAGGCAACCTATACAATTATAATCATTTTCATCTCTGGGTTGTCACATGCTCCTGACCTTTAGGGTGATTTGCAGACAGTGAGGTATAGAAAGATCACGTCGGATATTGCTTGCTATGTACATATTACCAAATTGAGAATTATTTACAAATAGATTCCGAACAAAATAGAGTATTCTGTATAAATATTTCAAGAGAATTCTTACATTATAAAATAAACGATAAAAGGTTGACGAAAACATGGAACATTATGACGTCCTTACATTTCATCCATTGCTATACATGTTCGACATTTAGCTATGGATGATTCTCAGTCTTTTATTAGCGTGTTTACTTTTTTCTGGGTATCGGTGAATGAATTTGGCCTCCTTTAGCCTATTATGAAACTATCAAAAACATTATTTATTTATTTTATTTATTTATTTATTTATTTATTTATTTATTTATTTATTTATTTATTTATTCCTGACTTACATTTGTGGCGAAGTTAGGGCTCACGGCCCTCTCTTACACTTAACCACTATAAAGAAAATTTAAAAATGTAAACATAAAAGTACATAGAAATTCTAAAAAGAAATAATACTACGGACAGATAATTCTAAGACTAAGTTAGGCCTACATATCAGTACAGCAGTTAATGTGACAATAATAATAATAATAATAATAATAATAATAATAATAATAATAATAATAATAATAATAATAATAATAATAATAATTGAAGAAAACCCATTCACACAACATACACACAATGACACACAACTCAGTTTTATGTTCCCAGGAGAAACTTTCTGCAGGCAGATTTGAATTTAGGAGAGGAAGTAAGGTGCCGAATGTCCATTGGGAGTGTATTCCAGAGTCTCGATGCGGTAACTATAAAGGAATGATTGTAGGAATTCGACTTAGTGGAATTTCAAGTAGAGATTTCATGGAATGAGGAAAGGAAACGAAAATTAGAAGAGAGGTAAGTAGGAGTGTTCGTCGAGAGCACTTGGTAAACAAGTATCATTAGGTGAAAATTCCTTCGTTCATTTATGCGTAGCCATTCCAAGGTTTTGAAATATGGTGAAACATGAGCATCATGTCGCAGTTGGAAGGCATATCGTATGCATGAGTTTTGTGCTCGCTGAAGTCTCAAAGCTTGTTCAGCATTTAGATTGACTAGTGCCGTATCACAGTAGTCTAAAATTGGGAGACTTGTTTATTGATTACTTTGTGATTATTTAAGGTCTGAACCAAATAGTGCCTTTCGATATTGCTTTACGTAATAATTGTGTAATATCCGTTAGTGAGTAGAAACTAGATTATCTGGATTGAACATTGCTAATAGTCTATAATAAATTAGGAATGGAATCTTTAGCATGAGTAACTAATCTGATCTGATCTAATTCCTCTTTCTCCTTGTGGAACAAAGGGTGTCCACGAAAGCTCTCATTCGGTACGTGTACGTTCTGCAGCCAGGTCTTCTACATCATCCCATGTTTTCCCAATTCCGATAAGTTCCTCTCTAATTGTTCGCCTCCAAGTGTTCCTAGATCTTCACGCTTCCTCTTCCCTATTGGGTTCCATTCCAAGACCGACTTTTCAACTGCTCCGTCCTGTTTTCTTAATGTGTGCCCTATCCAGCCCCGCGTTCCTTTTCTTATTTCTACGTCAATAGGTTCTAATTTGTTTCCTTCAACAAGTTTTCCGTTTGTGATCACTTCAGGCAGGGACAGTGCGTCATTAATGGCTGAAGGGACTTATGTTCAAATATCTGGTGGGGCTAAGAGTTTAGAAATGTTATATTATTTTATTTTAGATAAATAATTTCATGAGACCAAATTTATAGCCGAGTACCACTGTCCTGAAATAATTAATGATGTGAGAAAATGAAAGTATGATTTATTACATGTTTTGTACGTTTATCCTGACACAGGGGCTAATTCGCTCTCAGTCCTCATACTGATTATTGGTAACTGTTTTGAAGGTCAGTGAACCTTTGAGGGAGTGAAAGTTTCAATGCATTTCAAAATGTCAAGCTAGGGGCTAGCTTTGACATGCCCGCAATAAAGAAAAAATCAATATAAACGAAGCTGTAGCGGCGGGTGTTATAGCGATGTTATTACAAACTATCTTATATTCTTCTAACCTCATATAACATGTTCTAGTGACCATTTAAAGAGTGAAGCTTTCGACACGTTTCGAATTTAAGTTTACAGTTCACTTTTAGCAGTTGCGGAGTGGAGAGCATAAGTCCTGGATAGTTTTTGTTTAACAGTGATTAGTATGTAGTGTTTAAAATAGTGAATAGTGCGTAATGGAATTAATAACTTCTCTTATTATGAATAGGGTAGATACTCTTGCGAAGTCGTCATTCTAATACTTCAATTTAGAAGAAAATTTGGAGGTAAAAAGACTTGGCGCGCACCAGCCTAGAGATTTTAAGCTTCAGAGTTGCAAGAATCAGAAAAGAACATTTGCGTTATCTCGACTTGACAAGAAGAAGTGGCTGACTATGGGTGAAGAAAAGAAGCCACTTCTCTGCTTCGTGTGTTTATTGTTTAGTGAGGAAACTAGTTGGAGTGTGACGGGCATAACTGATCTCAAACATCTATCAGAAAGAGTTAAGAAACTTCATAAACACATACTGAAAAACAACATAAAATATAATCATTTTGGTTCTGTAAGTATTTTGACTCAATTAAATGAAGCCTACCATGTTGCTATTCAGAGTCACAACGAACTTAGATAAGAACAGACATTTTAAACAGGATAATTAACTGTATTAAGTTTTGCGGAACACATGAACTACCTCTTCGAGGTCATAACGAAGATGACGATTCACACAATCGCGGGGTATTTTTAGATCTGTTGTCGGAACTAGTGGCATTAGAAAGCATTCTAAGTGATCACTTTCTCAATTCTACAGTGTAAAAAAATATCTTGAAAATAATTCAGAATGAATGAATGGATCGTATGTTTGCGGTCTACAGAGAGATGATAGTACAGGAAATACAAAGTGCTAAACATGTAGCCATCCAGGCAGATGAAACTTTCGATATATCATGTATGTCACAGTTAGTTATATTGTTGCAATATATTGCTGGTAGTGGCCCAGTTGAGAGATTCATTTCCTTTTTCGGCATTCAGCATCGAACTGCAGACGGTTTGACGTCAATTATGAAACAACAATGAGAACCGTACAAGCTAGAACAGAAGTTAATTGCTCAGTCTTATGATGGTGCTGCCAGGTTTGGTCGGGAGAAAAATGGGGTGCAGGTAAAGATAAGAGAGAGAGACACTTCCTCATGCACATTTCATCCACTGTTACGTCCATCAGCTAAACTTTGTAATAAAGAAAGCGTGCTCGACTGTGAAGTCAGTGAAGTTGTTTTTATTTTTTTATTTTTTTTATCAATAGGGCTTTTCATAATTTTCTCCTGTTTATTCCAAGCGCATTGGTTTACTAAGATCTGTCTGTGGCAATGCAATTCTGAAAACTGTAGAAACACACTGTAATTTTCATAGCAGAGTTAACACTATGTCCAGTAATAAGGTTGCATTTTTTTAAATTTTTTTTTTATAGTGTTTTGACACCATTCAAAATAAAGATGGTTGGGATGGCGCTATAGTTGGAGAGGCAATAGGACTAGCTAACTTTCTGAATGATGAGCAGTTCTTAGATTTTCTCTCATTTTTAAATTCCGTTCTGATACACGTTGATATTGAGCCGAATGTAATGACAAGGTATAATATGCGTGTATATACCGCAGCAGAGGCAACAAAACTACATAAATAATAATATAATGATAGTAATAATAATCATAATAATAGGCCGCCTCTGTGGTGTAGTGGTTAGTGTGAATAGGTGTCACCCCCGGAGGCCCGGCTTCGATCCCCGGATCAGCCACGAAATTTGAAAAGTGATACGAGGGCTGGAACGGGGTTCGCTCAGCCTCAGGAGGTCAAGTGAGTACAGGACGGAAGATTGTTCGTTTCCCACCTCAGCCATCCTCGAAGTGGTTTTCCATGGTTTCCCCACTTCTTCTACAGGAAAATGCTGAGATGGTACCTAACTTAAGGCCACAGCCGCTTCCTTTCCTCTTCCTTGTTTAATCCTTCCAGTCTTCCCATTCCCCCCCCACAAGGCCCCTGTTCAGTACAGTAGGTGAGGACGCCTGGGCGAGATACTGGTCCTCCTCCCCAGTTTCAACCCTCAACCCAATGGACTCACGCTCCAGGACACTGCCATTGAGGCAGTAGAGGTGGCATTCCTCGCTGAGTCCGAGGGAAAAATCAACCCTGGAGGGTAAAAGGATTAAGAAAGAAAGAAAGAAAAGAAAAGAAAAGAAAAGAAAAGAAAAGAAAAGAAAAGAAAAGAAAAGAAAAGAAAAGAAAAGAAAAGAAAAGAAAAGAAAAGAAAAGAAAAATACCCACATTTGCCCCACCTGCCATTTGAGCCACGAACAGCTATGGACTTCAGGCTAGCTTATATGGATGATACGCCCCAGACAGCGATTTATGAACACCTTGAGTTGGTGTGTAATTTGTTTAGTGACCTTCCATGATCCATAGCCGTAAGGAGAACAAACTTAGTGTTTGCATTGAAGCCGGATCATGGTTAGTGAAAGGTTACTATGGTTTTCCAAATAGGGTATAGTAAAACGAATGAGCTGTTTCAGTCTCTATTATGTAAGCAGTGTGAGCGGATGTGTTGAGTGAGTGCTGAAGAATGGGGATTACGCTAGAGCTATATCGAGTGAGGATTGGAAGTTCGCAGTGTAGGAGGAAGAAGAAAACGGAATTGTGTAAGAAGATAAAGGGAGATACAATAGGGAAAATGGCAGGGATACTGGTGGTGGTGGTGGTGGTAGCGCTGCTTATATAGGGGTGTGGAGGTTAACCCAGGGCCTGGTCCAGTGGGCGCCCTTGGGTGGAAATAAATTGAGTTGATAAAAGACGTGGTAAAGGAGGCGTGTCAAACAGACCAAATAAAGGAAATATTAAGTGATCTATCCAAGGAGTTAAAGGACTTAAGGAAGTGCATTACGAAGGAAGTGAAAGAGATAACAAGTAGAAAGCAACGAGGAGGTGGAAAAAAGTGCGAAAGAAAGTGCAGTTGCTGGAGGGGGAGATGGCTAAACTGAAGAGACAAGTAGTGTATAGAATCCAGGAACGAAGGAAGCCGAATATTTTTGTATAGAGAGTAGAAGAAGCTGCGAAAGAAGATAAAGTGCAACTAGTTTATAAGGTAGTTGAGATGATACAGAACAGAACGAAGATAAATTTTAGTGACGTGGATATTGATGAGGTTCAGAGAGTGTGAAGAGTGAAAGGGAAAGGTGATAGACCAATTAAACTTCCGTTAATATCTACCCTCATGGCAGATATTGTTCTAAGGAACGATGGGAACTTAAAAGAAGGGAAGATCTCGTTGAAACAGGGCATGAGCAGTGAAGCTGGTAGAGATTTGAAAGTAGCCTTGTGACTTCCCCTCTCGGAGAACAATCATCGAACGAGAAATGCAACCAAGCAAGCTAAGGGCGCCAGTCTTTAAGTTGAGGACTTAAAGATAAAAATTTATAATCAAGCTTGGACGGACTCTTATCACAGGGGTGGGGTGATAGTGCACTAATCATTAAGCAGGAGAATTAGAAATCAAAAGGCTAATTAAGGCAGATTGATTAAAGTGAACTAGAAAAATACTATTTATCATATTTAATATAAATGACGACGGTTTAACGAGAACTGAATTTAAAATAGAAAATGAATTTAACAAAAAATTGAATGACTCTACTTCGCGAAAACTTGCAATATCTTTAACTCGCTTGCTCACCATGTAGTCTTGTTCTGCTGGTCCTTGGAAAGCTTCCATCCTTGTAACTGGAACATCACCGGTCGTCTTTGAGATCTCTTCATCTGCAGCTAAGTACCATTCCTGCCTTGCAAATTGCACCCACCACTAATTGGAAGATGACTTCAAAACTAACACTCCCTATTATGCTCTATCCCATATATTGGAGATAAGCCCTAAGTCATAGTTAGAAGAACCACCTTGGGTTTTATGGAGAGGATACTCAATTAAGAATCCTTCCAACTGTACTGAAAATGTTCTCTGAGGTTTCATTTCTATCTAGATTAATACTACCTATTGACTTAGACTGGTTCAAACCTGTCTCGTAGCCGAGCTGTACGTACTTCCTGATGAGAGTGGCTATACACCCCTCATTCAGAATTTCTAAGTATCGAGACGAAGAATCGAGTAGAGGATCAAGTAGAATAATGTAGAATAATATCGATCAGAATCACGTAGAAGTCTCGTAGAAGATCCGTAGAAGATGAAGCCAAGAGCTCCAACACGCCCTTTTATAACCTTCTCTGGCTCTAATTACAGGTCGCTACACGTGGTCCAATCAGATGACACGTCTCTCCCCACTCCAGATATTAGAGTTGACGGGTCTTAACCAAGATATCAACTGTTCTTCTATTAGTCCTTTCACTCAGTATCCATGGCAACATGACGCTCCTTTGAAAATATAGGCGGTGATCAGTTTGAATAATTCTGGTCGAAATACGGTAGCATCGTTACAACGCTTGAACACGTGCTCGCTTTTCCCAGAACTTGATGTCTAAATTTGTCCTTCCTTCTTCCTCGGTGATGTGGCAAGATAGAGGAAATCTACTGCAAGTTAATTTTAACCGACTGTCGCAAGAATCTAAGTGAATATTAGGATATTCAGCCCTCGTTTACAAGTCGTAGTTACAAAGTAATGAACTGATAGTGAGCAAATGATTAAACATGAATTATAATACAATTACATACCAAGATAAATATCATGACGTTAAATTCCAGAATTAATTACACATAATAAAATTAACATAATTACACTGTAACGTCTGGAACGTTACAGCCTACTAAGAATACATATGGGGAGAGCGAGGCAACAAGGACTGAGTGCGTACATTAGAGGCCAACAGTTGGTGGTTGGGAATGGTAAATGGTCAAGAGAGTGGTCGGTTGAATAGTTGCAGGGGATGGACAAAAACATTCAACAGACTGATATACAAGTGGCAGCGGAAGGTGAAAGGAGAGACGAGAAGGGACCGGTTCGTGATGACGGGGCAAAGACTGAAGGTGATGAAGGGAGTAAAGTCCAGTGCAGTGAAAGAAGAGACAGCAGAGAAGACCGGGAGGACTAGGAAGTGGCTGATCAACGAGTGGCGAGAGGAGGGGGCAGCAGAGCGACACCGGCAAGTGCTTTGGTGGATGGGGAGGAGAGAAGAGGAAGAGCGGTAATGAGCATGGGTAGAAGTTTAAGTCTAAAGAATCTGTGGGGGTATAAAAGCAAAGGTCAGAAGGAGAGAGAGGTAAACGAATATGTAAAGAAGTCCAAAAAGGAAGAGAGCAGCGAGGAAAGAGAAGGAATGCGGAGAACTAGACGCTAAACGACAAATACAGTGGTGGAAATAACATTAAGGGAGGGAAAGAGGGGACAATAGAGGGAAGCAGATAACTAGGGTGTAAGATAGGCTTTGTGAATATTGAAGGGGTAATAATTAAATTGAGTAATGAAGAAGTAAGATGGTGGAGAGTTTCGATATAGTGGCCCTCCTAGATACATGGTTCGAAGAAGGAATTTTTTTACCATTTGCTTTACGTCGCACCGACAGAGATAGGTCTTTTGTGGCGACGATGGGATAGGAAATGCCTAGGAGTTGGAAGGAAGGGGCCGTGGCCTTAATTACGGTACGGCCCCAGCATTTTCCTGGCGTGAAAATGGAAAACCACGGAAAACCATCTTCGGAGCTGCCGACAGTGGGGTTCGAACCCACTATCTTCCGGATGCAAGTTCACAGCTGCGCTATCCTAACCGCATGGTCAACTCGCTCGATCTAGAAAAATGTAACATGGAAGGGATTCATGGTAAGGAATACTACGAGAAAGAAACAGGGGCGGAGGGGTAGGAATCTAGGGGGTATATCCTTATTATTAAAGGAAGAGATAAGTGATCTAATTGTAGAAATAGAGAATGAGATTGAAGAGGATGTAGGTTAGGTTTATAATGGACGGAGGAGAGATGAAGGTGTGTTTGGGCTTTATATACAACTAGCTGTTAACACGGCTTCGCTCGCGGGGATTTCGTAAGTTGATAAAAATTAATTGTTCCCCGGTACTGCACTAAGACATTAACTGAAAATCCCTAAAGTATAAAAACTCGCCGAAAATTGCATTTCATTTACGCCAAAAACTCTTTGTAAACCACGTTTGTGGCATTGCCTTTTGGGGCTAACATGACCAAGCTACTGGCAGAACTAAATCTGGAACATGCCACATGGAACTCTACATGTGAGAAATAGTCAAAAAATGGGGTTTCTTTATTTCTAAAGGAGATTACAAATACCAATTTTCACGCCTGTAACATGTTAATTTTATGAGATATACTGTAGATATACTAATTTTAAAACTGCCCCACTCCTTGGCTGAGAGTTCATCGTTGAGGCCTTCGGTTCACAGAGTTCCGGTCTCGATTCCGGGCTGGGTCGGATATTTTAATCGAGTGTGATTAATTCTTCTGTCTCGAGGCCAGGTTGTTTGTGTTTGTCTCAACACTCTCCTCTTCATATTCACTCAACACGCCACATTACCAACCACAATAGTAATTACATCCCTACATATAGGGTTAGCGTCAGGAAGAGCATCCAGTCGTAAAACATCAAATCTACATGTGTGACACAGTTCGCACTCCCGACCCCACAGGTGTGGAAAACCGGTAGAAGAGAAGAAGATACTCATTTTAAAATATCACCCACTTTTAAACAATTTTAACCCCCTTAAGTGGATTTTCCAGAAAAAGTGCGTTCATTAATTTATAAAAGAGATTCCAAGTACGGCCTACCAATTTTAACGTCTGCAATATCTTCCGTTTCTGAGATATATAGTGCGTTCATTAATTTTTAAAAGAGATTCCAAGCACGTCTGCAATATCTTCCGTTTCTGAGATATATGTATCCTCACATAAAGAATTCAACTCTTTCCTCACTTCTTTTCAACCCTCAGCCCTTAAGTGGATTTTCTGAAAACAAAAATTTGAGTTCTTTTATTTTAAATGAGATTCCAAATACCAAATTTCATGTCTGTAACATGTTAGGTTTTTGTGATATATTTGAAGATAATCTCGCTGCTGTTGTTGCCGTGGTTACGGCAGTTCATTTCTTTATCCGATTCCTAGAGCAGGGTTAGTGTGGTGCCAACATCTCAATAACGGTTGGTTTTAGGGCCTTAGAACAAGATTTTTGGGACCGTAGGGCTTACCGAGTTTTGTTCTTTGCGTCTGGGGTCTCAAAATGAGCTTTGTCTCGTCCTTGTACGACAAATTCAATATTTCGTCTATATTAGCCCAGTATTTTTGTATCTCCCACGCCCCCCCCCCCATCGAATAGTTTTGAAAATAAAATATAGCCTGTAGCACTCAGGGATAATGTAACTTTCTATTAGTGAAATAATTTTTAAAATCGGTCCAGTAGTTCCTGAGATTAGCCATTACATACAAACAAACTTTACATATTAGTATAGATATAGATTATCCTAGAGGCTCGATATATGCGAATGTACATTTTGTGAATGGTTGATGGAGGAAATAAATAGTATTAGCGGGAAGTACGAAGAGGATGGATTAATTTTGTTAGGGGATCGGTACGCGAGAATAGGGAGCTCCAGCCCAGTGTATAGTAAAGAGAGGACGGGATTAAAGACAGGGGGCAGAAGGAGTGAAGATAAAGGAAGAAACGGCTAAGGGCAGAATTTGCCAGAACTATGTGAGGCAGGCACTTGTACATTCTGAACTGCTGGTAGAAGGGAGATAAGGAGGAAAAATGACATATTACGAAAGAAGAAG
The DNA here is from genome assembly GCF_040414725.1 of Anabrus simplex. Classification (NCBI taxonomy): domain Eukaryota; kingdom Metazoa; phylum Arthropoda; class Insecta; order Orthoptera; family Tettigoniidae; genus Anabrus; species Anabrus simplex. The sequence goes on along the minus strand of NC_090267.1, from coordinate 331,591,698 downwards.
TGTTTTTTTATATAGTAATTAGTTCGGAAGCTATGTTAGATGGCATGAGCAAGGCTGAGGTTGTTGATTGGATGGGATCACACCATTCCCCAGTTATATGTAATCGTGAATAGGAGAGGGAAAGTAGAGAAGAGGGGATTAGGAAGAGGGGAAGGAGAAATGTTGAAGTGTTCTCAAGTATATATGGACAGAGGAGGGCAAATCGAAGTTAAATAGCTACCTTGAAGATGCAGAATTTCAGATTATTAGGATAGGGCTCGGTGTAACATTAGAGTGTAATAATATTTATATGGCTTTAGAGTTACTGGAATACTCTATTAGGAGAATGACGGTTGAGAAAACATGTAGGAGGACTATTGGAGAAGAGGGAGAGGGTTGGTACAATAACGAGTGTAAGGAGAAGAGGAAGTTAGTGATGAGAGCTCTAGGTGAGCACAGGAAATATGGGCGGAGGGATTTAAGGGAGCATTTTTTCAGGTTGATAAAATAATTTAAGAAAATGTTAGTTGAGAGAAAAAGGGTATGGCAAAAGCTGCAAACGGAAGCGATAAACAGTGAGTGTAAGGACAGGGAAGGAGAAAACGTGACGGCGATTTTAAATAAAATTAATAGGGGTGCGAGTAGAGTTTCAAAGTAAAAAATTGAGTATGGAACATGGGTGAAGTATTTCTAGAAACTATTATAAGAGAAGGAAGGGTGGGAAAGGACAGAATGAGGATATGAGGTTGGAAGTCATGAGTTGGATAAAGAAATAACAGGTGACGAGTTGGTGGAAGTGATAAGTAATTTAAAGAACAGGACAGCGGAAGGGAAAATGGGATAACAAATGTATATTGGAAGGAAGTAGCAAAAAATAGTCAGATGACGGCGAGTTTGGTTTCATTTCTAAACAAGGTATTCGAAGGGGCGAAATTTCCGAAAGAATGGCAGAAACGAATCATGCGCCCTATTTATAAAAAGAAAGGAGAGAGGGCCAACCCCGGCAACTATAGAGATATAACATTGCTGGACTGTCTGAGCAAGGTGCACATGGGTATTTTGGCTAATAAGCCGAGGAAATGGGCGGAAGACTATTTTTATCGATATTCCAGACTGACATTATAAAAGGAGGAGGACGACGGATAATTTAATGATGTTAGAACAATCATAGATAAATACGTGAGAAAACAAGGCAGCAAAGTGTTTATAGTGGCTATGGACTTTCGGAGGGCGTTCGGTACAGTGATCAGGGAAGCTTTGTTTGAAAGACTGGGGAGGATAGGGGTTGGAGAAAAGATGAGAAGAGCGATCAAAGGCATATATGAAAAAGTCTATTGTAGCATTAGGGTAGAGTATAGGGTGGTTAGTGGATTGAGTCGAAAGTTGGGTTGAAACAAGGGTGTACATTGTACCAAATTCTTTTCCTGTTGTCTATTAACGATTTATTAGGTGGCCACGGGGAGGGAAAATGGGCTTGTCCAGTTGTAAGGGTACAAGAAATCCCAGGGTTGATTTTGCCGATGATGTATTATTGTTGACGTTGACAGCTGGGGACCTACAAAGGAGTTTGAACAAGGTTTGTAGTTTTGCGAAGAAATCGTCATTGAAGATTAACAGTAACAAGACGGAGGTGTTGGTATGCAGGAAAGGTAACAAAAGGAAACCTAAAAAGAAATGGATAATAAATTGGGAGGGGAGAGAGGCGGTAGATAAACTGGAGTATCTGGGCCTGATGATAAGTAGACATGGTAGTTGGGTAGAAGAAATTAGGCGAGCAAATGGAAAGGCTCAGCAGCGCTCTCAGTAATTACGATATTGGAAAATAAATTTCGGGGCGTAGATTATGGTATACAAAGAATGGTGTTTAATGCAGTGGTGAAGAGTAGAATGCTGTACGGTGTAGAAATTTGGGGCGAGGAGAAAGAACGGGGTATTGGAACAGATAGGGGATGGAGTTACCGTTTTGCTTCGCTAGCGCAGGCCCAAGTGTTATGTGTAGAGTTCATCAAGATAGACATTTTAAAAAGGGTTCTTAAGTATTGGTGAACATTGAGAAAAGGTGAAGGGGGCCTAATTCTGCAGTCGGCTTACCAGTACCAAAAAGTGAGCAATTATGGTGATTATTGGGTAGATACGGTGAGGAATGCTTTAGAAAGACTGGGCTTACGGGAATGTTATGATATAGATTGGGAGAGGAGGAGTGGTGTATACATGAGATATGTGATAAAGAGGGCAAGAGAGATTGTAGAACAAGGGCTCGTGGCCGAAAGCAGAAAGAGAGCAACCCTAAATATGTTTATGAGGATAAATCAAGTATTGAATGTGAAGGTGGCAAATGTGAACAGGGTAGAGAGAAGAGACTTAATACTGTGGATGTTAGAAATATATATGAATAGGGGTTGGACTAAGTTAAATGATAATACGGTTTGTATATTATGTGGTGATAAAAAGAGAGGATTTTCATTTACTGACAGTGTGCAAAGAAACGTATGAAGAGAGACATATTTATGTCAGAGAAGCAGTTGGAAGTGGTTTCTGAACCGTGTAATGAAGAAAAAATCTTAAAGTGGTTAGTGAAAGAATGGAAGTGTGCTGGTAATTTATGCAAGTTTTTGGGTAGAATTAGGAATCGATGTACAGCAGCAATAAAAGCAAAAACTCAGGCATGTCAAGTGGATAGAGACCAAGAACTAGGTAGTGGGTGATTCTGTTGCCATGAAATGTGAACTAGAACACTCAACTAAGTGAAGGTTTAAAGAGTTCCCCACTACTGGTTAACAGTGGGAGGGGAAGGTGTTGAGTGTGAGCGTGTGTGTTCCGGAGGAGGGGCTCCTGACCTACACTTGAGATGATGGTGCTAGGTCGAGAGTGATAAGATAGGCGGCCCCGTTGGTGGATATCCGCGGTGGGGAGAGGGGGGGATCATCTCTACTGGGCATCCGTGGAGTGAGGTAAGGATGACTGCTCTGGCTACAGTGTCTCCGTGGTAAGCTTTTGAGATGTTGTTAACCTTTTATTTGTAATTTGTTCTATTGATTTATGTTTTATTATTTTCTCCTAATAGATCCATTATGTTGTTTACTGTATATATCTGGAGAAAAAGGTTATTCATTCAATGAATGAGCTGTTTGCTTTCCGGCATCATCCTCTACGCCACCATTCTTAGTCATCGTTCTCCTTAGGTAGAAAAAAAGGACTAACATCTTGCATTTGCTTGTCAGATGGTGAGGTGATTGTTTGCAGTAAGGTACCACTGATTCTTTATCTCCTTTGTCTTCTTTTTCTACCCGTTTTTACCACATCTGTGGGGTCGCGCATGAGGGTTTGGCCCTGTTTTACGGCCGGATGCCCTTCCTGACACCAAGCCAATATAGATGTATGTAATCACTATTGAGTGTTTCTGTGGTGGTTGGTAGTGTAGTGTGTTGTCTGAATATGAAGAGGAAAGTGTTGGAACAAACACAAACACCCAGTCCCCGGGCCAGAAGAATTAATCAGAGACGATTAAAATCTCCGACCCGGCTGGGAATTGAACCTGGGACCCTATGAACCGGAGGCCTCAACGCTGACCATTCAGCCAATGAATCGGACATTCTTATCTCCTTTGTATTTGCAGTATTTATTTTAATGCCCGATAGCTGCTGCTTCTTGTTCTAACTCCGACAGTAGACATTAAGGAGATGTTATCAGCGAAGTCCAGATCTTCAAGGAAATTGTTACTCCGACTGAATGCCTCTACTTTTCCCCTCCTCTGCCTTCCTCATAACTCGATCGACTCGATCCACCATGAGTGAGAACCATGTAGTAGAGAGGACGCAATCTTGACGAACACCAGAGCTGGTTGTGATAGGCTTGGTTACGTTTCCTTCGTAGACGATTTGACACTCGTATCCATCATAAATCTCATGGGTTATGTTGGAAATGTTATCTGGAATGCCGTATTCATTGAGCGTATTCCACAATGCTTTCCATTTCACCGAGCCGGATGCTTTCTCAATATCTACAAAGTAATATATAATGTTATAATTAGTACGTAAAATATTAATCAATTTTGCTCTTCCTTGGGGAGTTGACATAATGAGTTTATGAAAATGACAGGACTTAGAGGTCGATTCAAGTGGTGAAAATAGCAGACGAGCTATAATACTGGCATTACCTAACGTTCACGCGGCATGTTGGTCACAGCGTATTGGCCAATAACCCACTAGCAAGTGGAGTTACTTCAGTTCTCTATACAGCAGGAGAAATATTGGACTGATACAGTTCTAAATCATCTTCCACCATGATCAATATAGCCGAGGCAACAAGGAGCCGCATTGTAGGTGTGTAGAAATGCCACCACCCATTCAGAAATATTTCCGAAGCAGTTGGCCTCTCAGACGAAGCTGGGAGGCTTTGGGTAAGGATATATCAGGAGGAGGGCACGGAAGGTCTCAAGACACACCAAAAGTTGGGAGATATAGCAAGACCACTAGGGAGCATGATAGGAGCATTGCGGAACCCAGCAATACGAATTTGTTTCTCCCTGCTGCAGCGATTGCAAGAAATCGCTATTTGTTAGTGTGTCGGATGACAGTCCGTCAACCCGCCACAAAGGAAAACCTTATGCCGCTTTATGGAGAATGACACGTGGCCTCCTTCCTCACAGCCTTCCTTCCAGAGATCCTCGAATTTTGTGAGTCAATTATCAGGAGCAGATGCAGGGATATCGCTGAGGAAGCCCGAAAACACGTGCTTTTCCGCGGGACACGTCGCCTCGATACGGAGTGGATCGACTTGACCGTTCCTTTAATCCTTTTCATATGGGAAAACCATAATTTAACTGTTAACATGGAAAATTACACCATAGACGTCAGGCTCCATGGCTAAATGGGTAGCGTGCTGGCCTTTGGTCACAGGGGTCCTGAGTTCGATTCCCGGAAGGGTCGGGAATTTGAACCATAATTGGGCAATTCCGCTGACGCTGGGGCTGGGTGTATGTGTCGTCTTCATCATCATTTCATCCTCATCACGACGCGCAGATCGCCTACGGGAGTCAAATCAAAAGATCTGCATCTGGCGAGCCGAACTTGTCCTCGGACACTCCCGGCACTAAAAGCCATACTCCATTTCAGTTTTTCACAACATTGTTCGTGCAGCAATTCAAGGGAAGAAGACCGTGATAATCCCATGTCATATAACACAGAGTTATATTTCCTTTAAATATTATGAGATTAACCTGCTAAATTTGAAGTGGTAACTTTTGACATTTTCAACGTAATATCTGTAACAGTATTGACCTGAAATAATTACAACAACGTCAGATCCATCCAACGCCTACTAGTTCGTCGTGAGATAGCCAACTGACCAACCCAAAACATTTCTTTCAATTTATAGACACACTTATTGTAATTTAAACACATACACACCTCTTGGAAAAGAATGGACTGGACCAGCAAACAGACTTCTAGTCCTGTTTCCTTAAAAGCACGTCTGTCCCCTTCTCAACTTCATACGTAAGATGCTCAGCACGCAAGAACTTGGGTTCATTCAAATTCTACCTTAATTTTTCTCCCCCGCCTTTACCATGTATTGGTAGGGTCATGAGTGTGACCTGTGTCGCAGATGTGGACTTGACGTAGTTTTGCTCCCGGATGTCTTACCTGACGCCAAACCTATGTGGAGGGGTGTATTTATATGTGTGTCACTGCGGTTGTTATCAGTGAAGTATGTCGTGCGTAAATGAAGACATTTGAATTAAAGCAAGCACAAACACCTACTCTCCGACGCAGAGAAATTCACTGGACGGGACTCTAACCCAGGGACATCTGAACCGAAGACCACTACGCTGACCATTGAGCTAAGAAGCAGAAGTTCATTTAAATTCAGAGTGCTCATTATTCGTCAATGCGCTGATTTCCATGACACTTGAACATGAATATTTGGTGCGCACGCATTTGCGCCAACGTTGGTGTATTTTTCCGTTGCCAGGAATTATCCAAGGTGTAGTATTTTTGAGCCACAATGTTGTTCTAGAAGAATCTATATTTCCCCTCCTAACAGTTTGTAAGAAAGTGTATCGGTTGGCAATACGCTCATAACATGAGAGATCATAGGATACGTACTTTGTGGGCGTAGTGCACATGGCCGACTGGATGTCAGACATGGAAGTTTTGGGAGAACGCTCTAATCGGAGAAACTAACTACTCGTTAAGAACAGCCAGAAATTCAGAAAAGGTAACGTATACTCAGATGGACGTGTTCTGTGGGGATCCACAAATAAATCTTGTGGCGCTAAAATAGTTTCAAATCACTATGTGGCATTAGAATCCGAAAATAGGATCCATAATCATGAAAGCGGCAAAATAAACGTGATATGCCAAAAATATTAAACAAGTAATTAAAAGGGAAGTTAACGGATAACATGTATAAAATTATTATAAGATTAATGAGAAGACAAAGACTAATATGGTCTTCACTCAGAATGTAATTCGAAATATACGTAAAAAGAAATAACATCAATCTTACAGTCTTTTCGCTCGCTGTTCCATGTTTATGCCGGTCTTATTCGTTCTGTCGTAAAACAAACTATGGACGGTTTGTCCTTAGTCTAACAGGTACAAGTTCAGCTCACTTCCTTAAAGTTATCTGTTGACTATGACTTTGCACAGAAACTAAATTCTTATAATCTAACTGTGGAATACTCCGAGGAAAAGTCAAGAAAAGTACATGTGATTTTCTCAGTTGAACTATTCATTCCTACAGTGCTTCAATATTGTTCGTTTAAAAATGCCGCGTGTAAAGAAATTCAATTCAAAGTCGAAGTTTCACGGTAATCAACATATAGGATCGCTACAAGGAAGTATAATTCAACAGCAACGAAGTGCGTGTTAGATTAGACTAGCTCACCTTCCAGTGGTTCAAAATGCAGGCTGTCTCTAAACTGTGAAAGTTTACATGTTAGTGTAAATAAGGCCTAGTGGTGTAAACAGTGAGAACAGTGGTAGTTTAAATAGTAATTATAGTGTTAAGCCGGCTAATAGCGAGTAAATTCTGTCAAATTTTTAATGTGTTTTCCTGTTAACTTTATATTTTGTCAACTTTACACTTATCACCCAAGTATTTATGATAGAGCCATGTCATTTTCCAGGAAGGCAGATATAAACAAACGGTCTTATGTTTAAAATTGATTTATCAGAAAATATTTCAATACCTATATATATTAAAGAATTAATCCATCAATATTTAGCACGAATATTTTAAGAGATTTTCCCATTTGTGAATGTTGGCCAACAAAACCAGGTAAGACGAAGTGATGTGCATATGGTAGTGTTTTTTTTTTTTTTTTTTTTTTTTTTTTTTTTTTTTTTGCTAGGGGCTTTACGTCGCACCGACACAGATAGGTCTTATGGCGACGATGGGATAGGAAAGGACAAGGAGTTGGAAGGAAGCGGCCGTGGCCTTAATTAAGGTACAGCCCCAGCATTTGCCTGGTGTGAAAATGGGAAACCACGGATAACCATTTTCAGGGCTGCCGATAGTGGGATTCGAACCTACTATCTCCCGGATGCAAGCTCACAGCCGCGCGCCTCTACGCGCACGGCCAACTCGCCCGGTCATATGGTAGTGTAAAATAAAATTTGGACCATCTCATGTAGCAAATATAGGCCTACATTAAGTTACTTCCGTGAAATGGAAATGTTAATAATAATAATAATAATAATAATAATAATAATAATAATAATAATAATAATAATAATAATAATAATGTTAAAGTTGAAAGAGGGGAAAGTCAAAAGAGTAAAGAGCTTCAAGTATCTTGGAGAAATAGTTCAAGAGAATGGATCAGAGAAGCTAGCTCTGATAGAACGAGCGAGAAAAATGGAAACAGCGTATCAGCTCACTAGAGACACCTACAACAAGAAAGCTTTGTCATATCGAGCCAAATTAAGACATCTGGACACAGTCATCAGGCCTGAATGCTTATACGCAGCAGAAACATTGGACATGATTGGAAAGGGAGATCTAGAGAACATCAGAAAGAAAGAGAGGAAAATGCTCCGGAAGATCTTGGGCCCGAAAATGAAAGGTGGGGAGAGGAGACTTAGACCCAACAAAGAACTATACCAGAAGACAGAGGAAGTCGTCGTATTGATGAAAAAGCGAAGGCTTCAATTTTATGGACATCTACAGAGAATGGACACCAACCGACTGACAAAAAGGATTTTCAGCTTCTTCAGCCTAAGGAAGACGGAACCAAAATGGTTTCGGGAAGTAAGGACCGACCTGGCCAGGATAAGAGTAGAAAAAGAGGACGTACTGGACAGAAACAAATTTAGACAAAAAGTGAAGGAGTTCAAGGGTTTCCAGGAGACTGGGGAAGAACTTGTGAAGAAGAAGAAGAGAACCTACACAGAAGAACAGAAGAAAGAAGTCAGTGCAAGGATGAAGAAGTACTGGCAGAATGTGAAGTCAGGACTGGTGAAAAATAACGTAAAGACTGTAAAACGTGGTCCATAGATGGCCGGAACGATAATAAATAAATAAATAATAATAATAATAATAATAATAATAATAATAATAATGCTATTGACTTTACGTCCCACTAACTACGGCTTTCGGAGATGCCGAGGAATGATTTGACGTGCCAGTTAATCTACCGACACTGGGCTGACGTATTTGAGCACCTCCAAATACCACCGAACTGAGCCAGGATCGAACTTGCCAAGTTGCGATCAGAAGGCCAGTGCCTTAACCGTCTGAGCCACTCAGCCCGGAAAAATGAAAATTTTCAAATGTGCATTGACATTTCTTGACGTAACGAATTCAAAAATTACTATAGGTCAGTAATATTTAAAACAGGGATTATAGACACACTGCGTAAAAGTGTATCAAATTTAATGAAAATCAAACTAAATTTTCAAGAAAAGGGACTCACAAATATGTACCTATTTTGGTAGGCTCTCACGTCCGGGCACCTTAAATACACAGAGTCATCTTGTTCGGTGAAGTCATTTGATCACTTCCCTATGGTAAGAGCCGTAAATCAATAAATGGCATTGCTCAATTCGTTCAATGTGCACGAGTCATGATCCGTATGACGCAAGTTTGCTGGTACTCTTTATTAACTTACGAGAAGAGAATGCATTCCCTTCTTAGAAGGCCAAGGGGCGCAGCCGATTATAACAAGAGAAGCCGGGACTACTGGAATCCTGATGCCTTACACTGAACTGTGTCATGTACTTGTTCTAGCCCATACCAGCAGCCACAGTTTATTGTTTAAGAAAATTGTAACATCGTCTTAGAGTATAATCAAATACATTCTGGATATTACTGATATACATGAAGGATTAACATTAAAATATTAATCCGGTTCCTTGGTCGATTGGTCAGGGTACTGTCCTTCGGTTCAGAGAGCTCTGGGTTCGATTTCCGGCCGGGTGGACGATTTTAACTGTGTATGGTTAATGAATTCACAAGGAAAAACTCACATCGATTTTTCGCCTGAAATACCCCACTTCGTTTAAAAGACGTTTCACGTCAAACAATGGAAACATCAACTGATCAAAAATTTTTTGAAGTCCTGTATACTCGTAAAAGAAGACTGAATTGAAAACAAACATTAAATTAGGTCTGCAAAATAGATCAGGTTAAATAATTTTGTTATCTTGGTAGTGTTATTACCAATGATAATCAGTGTCTGACAGAAGTCAAAAGAAGAATGGCTATGACAAAAGCAGTGTTTCAAATCAGGAAAATTCTATTGTTAAATAAGCACATAGGAATTGAAACCAGGAAGAAATTTGTTACAACCTTTGTTCGGAGTGTACTAACTTACGGTTGTCAGACCTGGAGTTTGGGAAAACAAGCACAATCAAGACTGGAAGCTGCGAAAATGTGGTTCTGGAGAAGACTGACAGGGTCGAGTTGGACAGAAAAGAAGACTAATTATCTAAATCTTGAATGACGTTAATGAGAAACGGACCTTAATTTATTCAATAGAGCAGAGGAAAGCTAAATTTCTTGGACGCATCCTATGACATGACACCTTTCTCCAGAATGTCTTCGAAAGCAAGGTCCTAGGGAAGAAGTCGAGAGGAAGACCACGTCTGTTATACCTTGGGAACATAATCACTCAGCTGGGTTTTGCTTCCTATGTCACGATAAAAAGGACTGCTGAAGACCGTGGGATATGACGCAGCGACAAGGCTTAGCATTTAGATAATGGATGGATACTCGTAATCATTTATATTTGAAATGGGAGAGGTAGGGATCGTGATTAGCTCAGTAGCTTAGCTGTTAGCTTCTTACCCGAAAGGCTCAGATTAGAATCCCTGTCGCTCCTGGGTTGAGATCTTCAGCACCGAGCGAGTCGGCTGTGCTGTTAGCGGCGCGCAGCTATGAGCTTGCGTCCGGGACATAGTTCGAACCCCACTGTCGGCAGCCCTGAAAATGGTTTCGCATGGTTTCCCATTTTCACCGCCAAGCAAATGCTGGGGCTATACCATAATTAAGCCCATGGCCACTTCCTTCCCATTCTCAGGCCTTTCCTATCCCATCATCGCCATAAAACCTATCTGTGTCGGTCCGACGTAGCAAATTGCAGAGATATTCATCTCAAAATTCACATGGCATCTGGCAATCGGCCTTACACCCCCTGCCAAAATTAAAATGAGCCTGGCTGGCTCCAGGACCGCACAGATAACTGGAATATGCTGAAAAAAGTTTTATCCGGTTTGTTGACTGAATGGTTCAGAGGGCCTCGAGTTCGATTTCCGGCCGGGTTGATGAATTTATCTTCGCCTAATTCCTCGAGCTCGGAGGTTGGAAGTTCGTGTTCGTCTTAATACATATCTTAATTTATATACAATACATCAGACTAGAAACCACCACGGAAACATGCAATAGTGAATACATCCCCCTCATTTTTGTCAGGGAAGGCATCCGCCCACAAACCGGGCTAAATCCATATAATGGGCTGCCCCAGGTAATTAGGAAGAAGAAGAAATAGCAACCACAACAACTTTGCTTCGCCTTTTATTTGTGATTGAATTGAATGAAGCAAAGTAACCCTCCTGTATGAGCAAATTTGCCTCACATTTAAATTATATGTCAAGTATCAATTATTTTCTGTATCACATTTACACCTTGTATATTTCTTAAATGTTCAAGTGTCTATCGTATAAATAGGACATTATTTCGATTCGATTAAAGTTCATTTCTTATATTTGTAATTTACAGGGCTAAGGGCTTATACACCGGAAATTTCAAGGGCACGACAACGGGACGACTGCCACCACCACCACCACCACCACCACCACCTACATTGACCAGAGAGTGAGTAACCCTCTACTATCTGTGCACTTTTTAGCGATACATTTACACCCTAGTGCTGAATCGGTCGACCTCGGCAATCTTCGATATTCGCACTGGCAATCTTTGAAACACAAACTATGAATCGCTTATGCATCCCTGTGCGACGTCTGGCGTACACTTTACGTACTAGTACTGTTGTTATTTACACAGCAAAGCCAAACTATAGAATTCACTCTAGGAATAAGATTCGCATCGAGAAATGTTATATAATGTTATGTAATGTGTGTGTGGCACAGTTGTTGGCTTAAAATAACAAAGGTTTAGAAAATTCATATCGATCGATCATATTGTCGATTCAATTCAGATTTCATTTCCATTCAGTTGGCAGTACTAACGGAACCGGAATTGCTCCCTCCTTACTCCACAAAACCGTACACAAATCTATCGCTAAAAAGTGCGCAGATAGTATGTGGTCCGCCTTATCCTTTACAGGTAAGGAATGGAACGATTTCACGATGATGACACGCATAGGGCTGGGAAGGGGAAAGAGTGTCAATACATTAATGAAAGCCTGACGGTACTATGTCACACGCCCCTCCTCCTTTTCACGTACTCCAAATGACAGTTAACCCCTAGCTCTGGTAATTTGCATTAACAATTCTTAAAATGGAACGAAGTAGCCCTGATTTACTGCACATTTATTCTTCTAGCCTTCGATCGGGAATCTGTCGTAACCGCGGACTCAGAACAGGAGAAAAACATTATTGGATGGAGGCAATGCATGAACTATGATAGCGCTACATCAGCGCGCCTGTCAAACAGTGAAGTTACGTAAAGTACTGAATTAGTTGAAAACTTTTTGTTTGCTCTCTTCGCAAGTTACCGTTTACATAACAATCAATTTTAAACGTCTCCAGCTGGAAGGAAGCCTGCAATTATGAAATGTTTACCATCAATTCTGATTAACAAACTCCCTCCTTGGAGTGCTGTCAATGATGCACGAAATGGCAGTCTTCTTTCTTGCAGGAGCTGGGGACATAAGAAATAAAAGTCCAATCCAAACCAAAGCCCATGGCACAACAGCCCCGAAGGGCCATGGTCGACCAAGCGACCGCTGCTCAGCCCGAAGGACTGCAGATTATGAAGTGTCGTGTGGTCAGCACGACGAATCTTTTCGGCCGTTATCCTTGGCTCCCAACACTGGACCGCCATCTCACCGCCAGATAGCTCCTGAATTGTAATCGCGTAGGCTGAGTAGACCTCGAACCAGCCCTCAGATCCAGATAAAAATCCCTGAACTGGCTGGGAATGGAACCCGGGGCCTCCGGGTAAGGGGCAGGCACGCTACCTCTACACCGCGCGGCCGGCAAAAGTCCAGTCCAGTCCGTTAAATTTACCATGTCCATGATATCCCAAGAAACTGTGTTAACACTGAACTGTAAATTTGTTTAAGTAATCTGGAATTGAGAAAGTAATTCTATTTGGCCACAATCGTCTCTCTCACGACAACCTTCGATACTTATACTTCATGGAGGACTAGGCTGTGTTAGCAAACAATTCTATGCCCAGGTAACCACTAGGACCGCCTGTCATGTTGCTCTAGATGTTAGCGTAAGCAGCTTCCCATCTAGTTGACTAGGGTTCGAATCGTGACTCTGCTACGATTTTATTCGGCCAATCAATCAATCAATCAATCAATCAATCAATCAATCAATCAATCAATCAATACTGATCTGCATTTAGGGCAGTCGCCCAGGTGGCAGATTCCCTATCTGTTGCTTTCCTAGCCTTTTTCTAAATGATTTCAAAGAAATTTGAAATTTATTGAACATCTCCCTTGGTAAGTTATTCCAATCCCTAACTCCCCTTCCTATAAATGAATATTTGCCCCAGTTTGTCTTCTTGAATTCCAACTTTATCTTCATTTTGTGATCTTTCCTACTTTTATAAACGCCATTCAAACTTATTCGTCTACAAATGTCATTCCACGCCATCTCTCCGCTGACAGCTCGGAACACACCACTTAGTCGAGCAGCTCTTCTTCTTTCTCTCAATTCTTCCCAACCCAAACGTTGCAACATTTTTGTAACGCTACTCTTTTGTCGGAAATCACCCAGAACAAATCGAGCTGCTTTTCTTTGGATTTTTTCCAGTTCTTGAATCAGGTAATCCTGGTGAGGGTCCCATACACTGGAACCATACTCTAGTTGGGGTCTTACCAGAGACTTATATGCACTCTCCTTTATATCTTTACTACAACCCCTAAACACCTTCATAACCATGTGCAGAGATCTGTACCCTTTATTTACAATTCCATTTATGTGATTACCCCAATGAAGATCTTTCCTTATATTAACACCTAGATACTTACAATGATCCCCAAAAGGAACTTTCACCCCATCAACGCAGTAATTAAAACTGAGAGGACTTTTCCTATTTGTGAAACTCACAACCTGACTTTTAACCCCGTTTATCAACATACCATTGCCTGCTGTCCATCTCACAACATTTTCGAGGTCACGTTGCAGTTGCTCACAATCTTGTAACTTATTCCTTTCCTTACAATACTTCTGCAGTTCAACACTAACAAATAGAGAATAACATCATCCGCAAAAAGCCTTACCTCCGATTCCACTCCTTTACTCATATCATTTATATATATAAGAAAACATAAAGGTCCGATAATACTGCCTTGAGGAATTCCCCTCTTAATTATTACAGGGTCAGATAAAGCCTCGCCTACTCTAATTCTCTGAGATCTATTTCCTAGAAATATAGCAACCCATTCAGTCAGTTTTTTGTCTAGTCCAATTGCACTCATTTTTGCCAGTAGTCTCCCATGATCCACCCTATCAAATGCTTTAGACAGGTCAATCGCGATACAGTCCATTTGACCTCCAGAATCCAAGATATCTGCTATATCTTGCTGGAATCCTACAAGTTGAGCTTCAGTGGAATAACCTTTCCTAAAACCGAATTGCCTTCTATCGAACCAGTTATTAATTTCACAAACATGTCTAATATAATCAGAAAGAATGCCTTCCCAAAGCTTACATACAATACATGTCAAACTTACTGGCCTGTAATTTTCAGCTTTATGTCTATCACCCTTTCCTCTATACACAGGGGCTACTATAGCAACTCTCCATTCATCTGGTATAGCTCCTCCGACCAAACAATAATCAAATAAGTACTTCAGATATGGTACTACATCCTAACCCATTGTCTTTAGTATATCCCCAGAAATCTGATCAATTCCAGCCGCTTTTCTAGTTTTCAACTTTTGTATCTTATTGTAAATGTCATTGTTATCATACGTAAATTTCATTACCTCTTTGGCCTTAGTCTCCTCATCTATCTCGACATTATCCTTGTAACCAACAATCTTTACATACTGCTGACTGAATACTTCTACCTTTTGAAGATCCTCACATACACACTCCCCTTGTTCATTAATTATTCCTGGAATGTCCTTTTGGAACCTGTTTCTGCCTTAAAATACCTAAACATACCCTTCCATTTTTCACTAAAATTCGTATGACTGTCAATTATGCTTGCCATCATGTTATCCTTAGCTGCCTTCTTTGCTAGATTCAATTTTCTAGTAAGTTCCTTCAGTTTCTCCTTACTTCCACAGCCATTTCTAACTATTTCTTTCCAGTCTGCACCTCCTTCTTAGTCTCTTTATTTCTCTATTATAATATGGTGGGTCTTTACCATTCCTTACCACCCTTAATGGTACAAACCTGTTTTCGCATTCCTCAACAATTACTTTAAACCCATCCCAGAGTCTGTTTACATTTGTATTTACCGTTTTCCACCGATCATAGTTACTTTTTAGAAACTGCCTCATGCCTGCTTTATCAGCCATATGGTACTGCCTAACAGTCCTACTTTTAAGACCTTCCTTTCTATCACATTTATTTTTAACTACGACAAAAACAGCTTCATGATCACTAATACCATCTATTACTTCAGTTTCCCTATAGAGCTCATCTGGTGTTATCAGCACGACATCCAGGATATTTTTCCCTCTGGTTGGTTCCATCACTTTCTGAATCAGCTGTCCTTCCCATATTAACTTATTTGCCATTTGTTGGTCATGCTTCCTGTCGTTCGCATTTCCTTCCCAATTGACATCTGGCAAATTCAGATCTCCCGCTACAATCACATTTCTTTCCATGTCTTTTCCCACATAGCTGACTATCCTATCAAATAATTCCGAATCCGCGTCAGTGCTACCCTTTCCCGATCTGTACACTCCAAATATATCAAGTTGCCTATTATCTTTAGAAACCTAGAATTTCATGTGTCTCATCTTTAACTTTTTCGTAGCTTACAAATTCTTCTTTCACCAGAATGAACACTCCCCCTCCCACCCTTCCTATCCTATCTCTACGATACCCACTCCAGTGCCGTGAGAAAATTTCTGCATCCATTATATCATTTCTCAGTCATGATTCAACTCCTATTAAATTATCTGGTAAATATATATCTATTAACTTACTTAATTCTATTCCTTTCCTTACAATACTTCTGCAGTTCAACACTAACGAATAAACAAACTAACAACAAAATAAATAAACAAATGAGAAGATAAGTATACAAAAACCCTACTACTGGATCTTGTAGTGTTTCTTCCCTGGCTTCCTCACTTCAGCTGTCAACGATCGCTGGGGTTACATCGAGCAGCCTACTTTCAACTCTCACCCCGAATAATAATCAATGAATGCAATAATACAGATATCAGAGCTACAGTAGCTTGTTTTTCTACACACGGGATGTGAACATATGTCGGTTTCTGGATCCCAGTATCACTGGTTCAAGTATGACAAGAGATAGTTGGGATGTTGACAGGCAAGAACCAAGTTTCTTTGACATTCCATCAACAAGTAAAGGTCTTATGGTGGCAAATATGGTGTTTAACCCGACAACCATAGGCCATACATTAGGATTCCACTTTTTCTGTCATCCTATCGAGTAAAAGTGAACGTCAAAATTGATACGCAGATAGCCTAATGGCGTCGATATAAAATGTCTGCATATGGTAGCTAATGCCAAATAATAATAATAATAATACTAATAATAATAATAATAATAATAATAATAATATTCTTGTTTCGTTTCGGCCAACTATGGACCACGTCATTTCAACCGTTCCCCTTGAGCTTTAATGTTGGTCCAGTATTCCTTCATTCGTATACGGTGTTGCTCCTTTCGCTCTTCCGTCCATGCCTTTCCAGTTTTCATCTTCGGCTTTGGTTGGAAACTCTGATGTTCTTGGAGTTTTTTCTTAAGTGGGACACGCTCCTGGATATCTTCAAATGAGATCCCAATCTTCTGCAGATCTTTCTGTACGTCACTGAACCATGCCCCCTTTGCCTTGTTCTACTCCTGTTTTACCGTCCAAGCCAAATTCCTTTAAAATCTGAATTAGGATAGTTCTGTCAATTGAATCATAGGCCTTCTTAAAATCGATGAACGTTACTACGAAAGGCTTGCTCCTTAGTTTAAGATATGAACGGACAGATTTCAGATTCATAATCTGCTCCATACATGACCGTCTTTTCCGGAAACCTCCTTGGTAATCACCTAGCTCTGG
The DNA here is from genome assembly GCF_040414725.1 of Anabrus simplex. Classification (NCBI taxonomy): domain Eukaryota; kingdom Metazoa; phylum Arthropoda; class Insecta; order Orthoptera; family Tettigoniidae; genus Anabrus; species Anabrus simplex. The sequence continues at coordinate 331,574,822 of NC_090267.1, read as the reverse complement.
AACTAAACTGTTCTTCTGCCCTGATTTGAAGAGCTTTCGAGATAATTTTGTAGATTATAAAGAGGAGGGAGATGCCACGATAGTTGTTAACATCCGACTTGTCGCCTTTCTTATGAAGTGGGTGGATTAGGGCAGATGTCCAGTCACTTGGAAGTCTTTCAGTATTCCAGATTTTATGTATGATGTCCGTTAATTTCTCTACTGCATTGTCACTAGTAAACTTCCACAATTCAGCTATTATTGAATCTTCACCGGCGCTTTATTATTCTTCAAGGATTGGATAATCTGTCTGACTTCCTCTTTCATATTATTATTATTATTATTATTATTATTATTATTATTATTATTATTATTATTATTATTATTATTATTATTATGCAAGTTGCTTTACGTCACACCGACACAGATAGGTCTTATGGCGACGATGGGATAGGAACGGGCTAGGAGTGGGAAGGAAGCGGCCGTGGCCTTAATTAAGGTACAGCCCCAGCATTCGGCTGGTGTGAAAATGGGAAACCACGGAAAACTATCTTCAGGGCTGCCGACAGTGGGGATTATAATAATTTATTATTATTATTATTATTATTATTATTATTATTATTATTATTATTATTATTATTATTATTATTATACCGGGAGGTACATCTCAACTCCGCACATTCAAAATAAGCGCCTTAATGAACTCTACCAGCCAAAATGTGAAATTGCTACTACATAAAGTTGAGACTTTAATCGGAAGATGTCACTACTGAAGTATTGAGTAATTGTGTTATTCTGAAGTTGCCTAAACTGACTGGTTTTATTTGCTGTGTGTTTGTTTACATCACGAAGTTTGGACGTTTTTCCACAGATGTCACTACCAAAAAACTATAGTCATGCACTCTGGTGCAATGTAAAGGAAGTGTTATTGAAAGAAATTGTGTGTTTATAGGTTTTCTCAGCTTTCATTTGTTTTTTATGTAATTCTAGGTTTGCAACACTTCTGTCTCATTCCGCCAGTTTTGAATCTGGCCAATGAAAATTTTCTGTAATTAATTTTCAGCCTATCACAGGCTTCCAATAAAAATGAGAGGGTGTGTACGGATTAGCCCAGAATCCTCTCGAACCTTCCCTGAAGGTATATAAGTTGCGGCTTTTCAAATTTCCTTGCCTATTGATCGTCGTTTTTCTGAGTGTGTGTGCTAAGGCAGGAGGCGGGGCGCCTCTTTCTTCGGCCGGCAGATCATCTACCAGGTAATGGCCACATAAATTCAATCTTTCTTTCTGTTTCCGAATACTTATCCCAGGGGAAGGTCCGGATTTCTAACTATGTAACCGTTTTAATGTAAACTTCTTCCTTTTCACGTAAAATTTCATTAAGTCTTTAACTGGAAATCGGGGATAGAGAGTGAGTTACCCTCTCGAGCTCCCCTCCATCTTGGTTTGAGGTGACTACGATTTCGCAACCTTTCGTTCCTGTAATATATTATAGTTATTTCCATGTGAGCCACCTCAGTAGTTTGGGACTAGCCCCAGTTTCATCGGCCGAGAGCCCTATAGGTTTTTAATATTTCATTATCTGGGAGCGCAGTGTATGCCTCCATTCTGGTTGTGTTCGGGCCATTTATTTAACCTGTTCTTTTTCCGCAAAGGCCCAGTTGGTTGGGTACTAGATACCCCTGTGTAAAACTATTTCCAATTGTAATTCGTGCCTTATGAGGCCAGGGTGTGTAAGATTGTGATGTGATGTTGCCTTGAGTAGGCTGTAAGAAATCGAGAGCATGTAAGCTCTTTTCAAAGTTTTGTAATAGTGAAGGGTACCTCTGGAAGGCTAGATATTGTAATTTTGGGAGCAAGCGCTCTTGAATTAGGGGATTTCTGCCCTTGACTAAATTATTCCCCATTTTGTACATTTTTTAAACTTAAGCTTGTAACTCAGAAATTATAAATCGAGTGCTTGAAGCCCAAAATTGTTAACTGCCCTATTCTGGGATTCTCTATTTTAATCTACAAATTTGTTATTGTTCACTTGGAAATTCTAAAAGAAATATAACTTTAGTTAAACTTTTAATTCAATTTTCATATTGTAATTAGACCCATTCAAGCCCACACCTTCTTTCACCTCTCTTCGTTCCACAGATAACCCCGAACAATTATTATTATTATTATTATTATTATTATTATTATTATTATTATTACTAGCTGATGTACCCGTGCTTCGCTACGGGATTCTACATTGTATACAGAATTCTAGGTTAGGTAGTGTATACGTTGTGAGCAAGACTGTATAGCTCTTAACGTTGCCCTATACACGCGACGGAGAAATCACCAAACGTCTTTTCTCATATGAAGACTGGGTTAGGGAATTTTCATTGTAATGGTAGGCCCACTTGCCTACCATCAGTCACAATCAGGTTGGGGAATTTCATTATAATGGCAGACACTCACTCTCCACCTGCCTGTTTAAATCCTCAAAAACACTGTCTTAGTGTTTTTCCCAACTGAAACGAACATAGGTCATTACAATGACGTCAGTAGGAATGGTGCGAGTAAAAGCAATGCTCTCATATGAACTACCTACGCGATCAAATTAAAAACCAACTATTTTCTCACTTATAACGAACAGTACTACGCTGCCGATCTAACAGTCCAAAGTTCCAGAGCTGGAATGACCAGGCTGCAGACAGCCGTGATCCGCGAACACTCTTAGTTTTTTTCGGGGGAGGGGGGTCGAATAGTGGAGAGTCCCAGGGTAACTATGCCCTTTTACTAATCTGTTTCCTAGGAGTACCCGATGAGTCGGAAATTCTCAACTCACTACACTGGCGGCGGAAAAATCTAATCTGACTTGGAGGCAAATTTTTCCTCCAAGCTAGAGGAGAAACGCCCTCTTCACTGCTAATTTGAACTAAAATGAATGTAGAATTTAATAAAAGTGAAGAGGAGGAAGCTCTTCTTAAGAAACGGCTCTTTCAGTGTTGAATTTTGAGTTATTTAGTTAATTGTGGTTTTATAATTTGGAATAGGCTTAAATTGTAATTCTAGACCAGGTCATACTACTACTACTACTACTACTACTACTACTACGATGAACCAGTGTGTTACGTACCAGCAGTATCAGAAAATGTACGAACCAGAGCAATGTCATGCTAAAGAAGAACGTTTTTTTAACTCCCCAGCTATTTCCTGCCATTATTCAGTCAGGCTATTATACTCGATACGCAGCAGTAATCCCATCTATCGGAGTTGAGCGGCAGCATAAGAAACAAAGAAGATCACAACAAACAATGGTCAGTGTAATGTTATTGTTGATCAATGCTGTGCGCTTTCGATATTGTAGGTCTTCACATTTAGTTTTCTTCCGACTTTGAAATACCACTTTTATCATAGTCGGTACGGTAAAAATGAATAAAACATAAATGATCGGAAATTGCATTCTCTATAACAGTTGTTATTTAGTACTTTTCGATGGGACCAATAAAATCGGTACTTAAAAATTAAATTTTAGGCGCCTTCCCCTAAACTACAATTTCATTCAGAGTGAATAAAATTGTTTATAAATTAGACTGTAGTATCTTATTCCCCGACTCTATATACCGATTTTCATTAAATTCTGTTAACCCATTTTCTCGTGGCTCGGCGTTGATATGGACTTAGCAACAAAAATACAAATTCATTAATATCTGTTATCATAGCGGGTACGGTAACAATGTATGAGAGAAATGATCGGAAATTTAATTCTGTATAACTTGAGTTGTGCAATATTTATCGATAGGACCACTAATAATATAAATATTTGAGAGTTAAATTTTAGGCCTTCCCCTAAACTACCATTTCACTCAGCGTGAATAAAATGATTTATATCCTAGATTGTAGCGGCTCATCCCCCGACTTCACATACCGATTTTCATTAAATTCCCTTCAGCCGTTTTCTCGTGATGCGTGTACATACATACATACAGACAGACAGACAGACAGAAATTACGGAAAAGTAAAAAGTGCATTTTCTTGTTACTGTGGTCATGACCGATACAGAAATACCATTCTTTTCGAATTCTGAGCAATGTACAGACAAAACTCTTATTATATATATATAGATTATTATTTAGTTTCGCGTCTTGTAATCACAAGATTTAAAGATTTGTAAAATAAGAACCAAAGTAGCTTGTTTTCTTCCGATTGTAATATATATATATTTAATTTGCTTTACGTCGCACCGACACAGATAGGTCTTGTGGTGACGATGGAATAGGAAAGGATAGGAGTGGGGAAGGAAGTGGCCGTGGCCTTAATTAAGGTTCATCCCCAGTATTTGCCTGGTGTGAAAATGGGAAACCCTGGAAAACCATCTTCAGGGCTGCCGACAGTGGGATTCGAACTTAGTATCCCCCGGATGCAAGCTCACAGATGCGCGCCCCTAAACGCACGGCCAACTCGACCGGCGTTATTATTAATCGTTATTATTATTATTATTATTATTATTATTATTATTATTATTATTAAATTAATACAAATAATCGTATGGATTCAGCTACCATGGTGCAGGAGGCGTTCTGAAGTGGTGTCATCCAGGCGACCTGCCTACCAATTACAATATTGAACATAATTGTGCTGCTATCCAGCAACGAATGCGGTATCTACTGGAATGGAAACCAATGTTTTCGGGTGACTGTTAGTGCGCCATCAGACATCTTCAACATGTCAACAACATGACGTGGACTGCCAAGATTTTCGATCGTCCTTCAAAAATTGACCTTAGCCGGGATCGAACCCATGAAGTTGAGATCGTGAGTCGTGCACTCTACCACTGATCCATCGATGCAGCTATTGCCTCAAAGGAAACTGAGGTAGGCCTAACTGCAAGTTGAAAGACGCGAATCGTGATTCTAGATCAAAATAATTCATAGGCCTAAACGTGATGGTAACTGTGATTACTATTTTAAGGAGAACCGTAACTGGATGATAGTAATAATAATAATAATAATAATAATAATAATAATAATAATAATAATAATAATTATGTTATTTGCTTTACGTCCCACTAACTACTTTTGAAGGTCTTCGGAGACGCCGAGGTGCCGGAATTTAGTCCCGCAGGAGTTCTTTTACGTGCCAGTAAATCTACCGACACGGGGCTGTCGTATTTGAGTACCTTCAAATACCACCGGACTGACCAAGGATCGAACCTGGCAAGTTGGGGTTAGAAGGCCAGCGCCTTAACCGTCTGAGCCACTCAGCCCGGCTCAACTGGATAATCATTCCCTTCTTAACTCTGATCAGAAGTGAATGATACTGTTATTGCTTTTACTTTTATAGTTCTCAGAAACGCCGAGGTGCCGGGATTTTGCCTCTCCGGATTCTCTTTACGCGGCAGCAAATCTAGATATTAGGTTGGCGTATTTGGACACCTTTCGATAACACCGGATTGAACAGAGATGGAACCCACCAACTTGAGCTCAGAAGCTCTGTGCCCTACCGTCTGAGCTACTCAAGCCGGCCGCAGAAGTGAAAGTTGCTCTCGCTGAACAAGGGAATCTAACCACAACAGAGGCTGGACAACGCTACTTCCCATAGAGTACGGCGACGCGTTGGATAAGACGCTTGCAAAAATCGCGAGATGAAAGCCGACGTGCTGGCTTGGGTATGCGACGGGTCTGGAACTGGGAACGAGTCAATCACTTGATCGCTGAGGCCCATTCGATCCCGTTCATGAACGCCATGTAACTACGCTAGGCTGCGCGTTTTCCGGGCAGATCGAAGACGGCCTTGAGACGCCAGAATGAGATAGGGTTAAAATCCTGGAGAACGACTAAGAAACAAAAGATCACCGATGAGCAAAGGGTGTACCGCCTCGCGCTTGCCGAAGACAACGGGCTAATGTCAAATGTCATTCTCCGACGAGAGCGCGTTTTCCTCGGCAAACGATAGGCCTGTACGCGTGTTTCGCCCTTTCGGCACCCGACACAATCCAGCGTACGTGGCTGAGCATCGAAGCTCTGGCCGTGTATCTGTTGCTTTTTGGAACTGGATAAGTTTTAGTGGAATAGGAATGTTTCACAGAATCGAGGAACGTCTCGCCGCTGAGCAATATGTACACATTTTAGAGAATATTATGGCCTCTTCCATGAGCCTCCGTGGCTGAGGCGGTAGTGCGCCGGCGTGTTACCGCTGGGTTCCATGGTTCAAATCCCGGTCACTCCATGTGAGATTTGTGCTGGACAAAGCGGAAGCGGTTTTTCTTCGGGTACTCCGGGTTTCCCTGTCATCTTTCATTCCAGCAATACACTCCACTATCATTTCATTTCATCTGCCAGTCATTAATCATTGCCCCAGAGGAGTGCGACAGGTTCGGCAACAAGCACAATTCCTGTCATCGCTGCTAGATGGAGGCTTCATTCATTCATTCATTCATTCATTCATTCATTCATTCATTCATTCATTCATTCATTCATTCAATTCCTGACCTGGTTGAATGATTGGAAACAGGCTGTGGATTTTCATTTTATGGTGTCTTTCATGCGGGTGCTTCAACCCTCCCCAATCTATCTCCAATCCACACGTCCCGATTAGTTCACGAATAGTTCGCAAGGTACGGTCAGTTCGAACTTATAGACTGGCCTCCTTGTGGGTCGGACATGAATCCCATCGAGAACGTGTGGGCTGGGACGAAGAGAGTAATGGTGAAGACCAGGCCCAATCCGCGATCTGGGATGTTTCAGTGCGACCTGAGACGGGGAGGAGGGTGACAATACCTTGCTCCTGTTCTAATCGATTGCACGACCAGACGCCTGGAAGAGATCGTGTAAAACGGTGGTGCGTGGTCCTGTTACTAAGAGGACCATCCAACGGCTTTTTTCAGGGACACAAATAAGCCCACTGACTGTCAATAACGGCATGATAAAACAAAGAAAGTTACGCCATGTAAGTCAGTATAGGAATAGAAATAAACATAAAAATATGTTACCCTAGTGAAACTCGAGCTCTCGACACCAGAGGCTAGCGTCAAATCTCACTATTTAGCACGCACGGCTACCGCCTTGGCTGATAGCCTGCACATTCGGAGGCACTTCAGAAAACTATAACATGACCATCTGACAATATATAGTAAATACATTACGACTTCTGTAGCCACTGGACGGAGAGACCTAACAAGCCATGCCTTGTGGCTGAATAAGGACAACGAAGTAGAACGTAACTCGGCAAGGTCATGTTGCATGTCCTACTCCAATCCGTACGTGCTGCGGGCAAGCATACCTTCCAGGAGACGCTCACTTTCTGTGTCGGTAAGTGCACATCAAGAGAAGGTAAAAACTAAATAAACAAAAAATAAAAGACTATCCTTACCCCAGACTCGAACCCATCGCATGTCAATCCGGCCACACACGAGCGATTCATTTCTTAATTTGGCAACGGTCAAAATTAGATCGGCACAGACGAACGCTCCACTCCGTGCCACGCTCCAGATGTTTAATAATAATAATAATAATAATAATAATAATAATAATAATAATAATAATAATAATAATAGCTGGCTTAATTTTCTTTATGTACTGAACGATTTATTTCAAAAAAATAATGAAGAGAAAAATGCAAGAAAAATGTAAAAATTAAGAAACGCTGGGTCAAAGGAAAGAAACAACAGGTTTTTCAAACACTCTACAGATATGAATTGTTTACATAATTTAACCGTGAAATGTTTTAACCTCTATGGATACGGCTCAACAGCACTGAAGTACGCCCTCATTACGAGATTCTGGCCTCCTTTAAGAAGAGATAGGCAGGCTCCCCTTCATCTGTGACGATTCGGGAAGAGGCGTTCAGTACCCCAATATCAGTATTAAAATAGCCGGAATGGTCCACATTTTTGTCGGAAATACGGTATATTCCCCAAACGCATCATGAAGTTACTTTTACCTGAAAATGAATTCTAAGAAATATCACTTGAAGAATTCAATAAAACATTATTTTATATTACGTAGCTGGCAGACAACGTGTTAACAGTGTATACACTGATACTATACATAAGCATTTATAATAATAATAATAATAATAATAATAATAATAATAATAATAATAATAATAATAATAATCATTGCGGCAGTTACCTTTCTTGACATAGAAGCAAGCTTCTTTAACTATATCTCGGTTCGCTTTAGGATCTTTTAATTGCACAGGTTGTTTAAGAGCGTTATTACGCTTAACTTTGTCGTGATAATCTGCACAACTTATTTACCAAAGGGAAATAAATTTACAATACCTCTCAATCACCTCAAGTTGCAAATCACGCCCACTGGTAGTACTAGACATTTTATGGGAAATATGTTGACGACCCGGCGTCTCCTTGAATATACGAGTAGTGTTGGCTACTGAGTGTATGTTTCGAAGCAGTGCATCGCTTCATTCAAGTGTCCGAGTGAATCGATTCACAGGAACGGCGAACTCACGGCACACGATTCAGTTGACTCGCAACTGACAGTGTGGAATGGCTCACTCACGGATCAGTGAGATAACACACGTACGGTTCATTATCGGCACACTGGACATTGGCGGGGAGCCGTACTTCCGCTGCGCGCCAGACACACAGAGCCATAGCACACTGAAAGAATCGTACGCTAAGCCGGGCTCTCGCTCTCGCTCTCAGCTCATTTGAAAATAATACCCGTTTGCAGTCACTGTTCTCTTCTTACAGGGAGGTTTATTTGCAGTGTTAAAAGGTAGTCAAAACATAATTCCGAAGAAACTAACTAGAAAATAGGTAGGCTATTAGATTCTTCAGTTTATTAGCTTAATGAATCAGTATTATAACTTAGCTGACATTCGAGAACTAATTCAACTCAACTCTCTAGCCTCCCTTATGACTGTAAGTCATGCTCGTGACCACTCGAAATTGTATGTTTTATATTGGGAAGAGTCGCTCAGTATTTTCTCAGTTCGTGTGTCACAACATTGCACAAGACTTCAATAATCGAATCACGAGATCACCGGTGTACGTGGAGAGTGTGTAAGTGAGCCGACTGACGCAATCACTTAAATTAAAAAATGTTGAATCAGAAAACCACAAGACTACTTTGCATCTCGGGTAGCCTGTACAAAATATGACTATTTAAAAACTCCTCTACTGATAAGAGACATTTTCAAAGATGACCGAGCGAGTTGGCCATGCGGTTAGGGACGGTGGGTTCGAATCCTACCGTCGGCAGCCGTTAAGATGTTTTTCCGTGGTTTCCTATTTTCACACCAGGCAAATGCTGGTGTTGTACCTTAATTAAGGCCACAGCCACTTACTTTCCACTCCAAGCCCATCGTCGCCATAAAGCCTTCCTGTGTCCGTGCGAGGTAAGCAACTTATTTGATTCATATTTAATATGTAGGCTACTTATAATAGACTTGTGACTTTCAGAAAACTGAGAGAAAACCATAAGTTAGTGCATAAAATTTGAGTTATGTCAGTACTACTACTTCTTCCTATTATTATTATTATCATCATTATTATTATTATCATTATTATAATTATTATTATTATTAGTAGTAGTAGTAGTAGTAGTAACTACGTAAGTTTTGTACTGTAATATAACGAGCATGCATAGTACCGCACAAGTGCCTATTTTTTCCTTCATTTAATTTTTAACTGACTTGTTTTGTATTGTGTATTTACCGTGAATACAATGACATGTCCATGTTCTTTGAAATCACTTCAGACAAGACTAGGCAAACAATTGATTGGGAATCTCCCCCTGGGCGACAGCTTTAATGCAGATCACTGATGATTGTGCGTACAGAGATTTTTTCATCTAATTCTATACACTTATATAATGGAGTTGTCACTGTAGGCAAAAGGCTTTGTAACATCAAAATTTGATGCGAAGAGGTGGCTGCCAGGAGAAACCTGAATCTGAAAAGTAGATGACGCGTAGGAAAGCAGTTTATAGAATGAAAACAAGATGGCAGCAGCAAACTTTGAATGATGTTGTCGCTCTCTTATCAGTAGACACTACACAGATGTAATAGGAACAGTGACTCTAATGTGCCGTGAATCAGGTCACTGTATCGATTCAGTAACGTGAACGGAATCAAATGAATCGAATCATTAAAATGAATCGAATATCCCATCACTACTTGAATACGGACAGCAGTTTGGATCGCGGATTCCACACACACGGTGAGGCCAACAGATGGCTCGAGCCTAATCGGCCCCGCGATTACCTACATGCGGGAAGTCCAATTGGTGGCTCGGCGCAGATTTTTGACCGACCGAAAATCCAGCACAGCCTGCCGAGACACGCAAATCCATCACGGATTCCCCCCACACGGCAGGTTTTTGGAGTGACACCGTGCCATTTGGAGGGAGGGAGGGACGGACGGACGGACGGACGGACGGATCGTATGTGTTCAGCTTCAGACTGGCGCACCGTAGCGTTCGGCTTGTTCTTACCATCTACGCTATACTGGACAGCAGCATAATGCATGTAGATTACAGCTCATGTGATAGTTTTAATACGGTCACGATGTCCGCTTTGTGTTTCACATATCAGATACATACATATCAGATTATTTACATAACGCACTTGTGGTTTATATTATTTAACTAGCAAATGTACCCGTGTTTCACTACGGTATTCTACATTGTATACGGATATCGAAGTAAATTACTGTACATCAAGTGAATAAGAATGTTTAAATTGCATGTCTCTGGGCGTTACCCGAGAAAAAACATAGGGAGGTCCGCAGACGTTGTTTCCAACGTCAAGTGCGAGTTGCGGAGTTGTGATGATAACGACAGGTCCACTTGTCTACCGCAATTCACTATGCATAACGTCAGTCACAATTTGATGGGTAAAGTTGTTTATAACCGGGGACATCCTTGCAAGGGGGCACCTATACCTAATGATCAAGAGAATCAGGTAACAGTGTTTTTAAAAAATTGCACGCTCCCTTGCCTTCTACTAGTCAAATCGAGAAGGGAATTATTCATTACAATGGTACACAGGCGTTGGAGGAGGATCCCATTCCTACTGCCAGGTAAAGTTGATGTGAAGAGTACTGATTACAACAGCAGACGCCCTCCTGCTGACAGTCACCATTGATTTGTAAAGTATTAATTACAATGTCGACACACCCCTTCTAGATCGCTACAAATCGACTTAAATGAATAAATATATATCGACATACGGACGTATATGCATGTTCACCTTCATTTACAGAATAACTGCTGCCAAACTGTTCATATCGAAAAACCGATTGCACGAAAAGACGCCTCTGGCCTCATTTAGCGAGCTAAATGGCTGGCCATATGATATTTACTCGTATGTCATCTATATAAAGGTAAGATTGTTTTACAAACGTTGAATAGGGTGAAATTTGTGCACGGTTTTCGCACAGTGAATTACTTTTCAGATACTTACGCGACAGCTCCAAACATAGAATTTGGCTCACATACGGCTACTGGGTGGCCCAATATTCGTGTAGAATTTTTTTTTTCTAGTTGTTTTACGTCGCACCGACACAGATAGGTCTTGCGGCGACGATGGGACAGGAAAGGGCTAGGAGTGGGAAGGAAGCGGCCGTGGCCTTAATTAAAGTACAGCCCCAGCATTTGCCTGGTGTGAAAATGGGAAACCACGGAAAATCATTTTCAGAGCTGCCGACAGTGGGGTTCGAACCTACTATCTCCCGAATACTGGATACTGGCCGCACTTAAGCGACTGCAGCTATCGAGCTCGGTCGTGTAGAATTTGATGATCTCACCTTTCTTATAAGTAAATCAAACCATTAATTATATGTGTACAACGTGCGAAATTTAGGTAAATCAAGAAATAGAGCCAAATTGAACGCATAAGGGATAGAGACACGACAAAAAATCATAGGACCAAAGTTTTAGATCACTCTAAATTGAACTGAGATTTTGCCATCTGTTTTGTGATACGACTTACCGTTTAGCCACCAAATACCTCGAAAGGAAGGTCTGCACCGTCATTAAAATTGCCTCCATATTTCGAGCTTTTTCGGGGGTAAAAAATAAAATAAAATTTTATGTCGGTTACAGGCTAAAAGCTATAATTTTGCCAAATTTCAATTTTCTAACTCGTCTGGGAGATTGTGCTGCCATCTTGATATGGGGAGGGGGTTAAAAATTAGGACTTTCAGGAAACTTTTAAGCCCATGAAACCTATACGTTATCGTTCTGGATAAATATCACCAACTGTGTTCTTATGCAGATTTGAAACTCCCAGCATGTCCCCCTCAGAGAATGTTGAGAATTTTAGATTTTTCTAGGGATCCTGAAGTCATCATATTGTCTGGTACCAAGTTTTAAGTTTCTAAGATGCCTAGAATAATCTCATTAATTTACGTCTGTTTTCATTTTTATGCCTTAATTTATGTATATAGTACAGTAGGTATAGATCGCGCCAAACTGACTTCCATTTATTAATATGCATTATATTTCATCCGCTTCCCTAGTGGTTCTAGGAGCGTCTTACTCCCACAGTATGTTTTCCAGGTAGTAAGTCATACTGGAACATACACACGTCCATTATCTCGGTCATTTTTGACAATTTATTTTTTCACCTTTTCTCACCCCCTATGCCAAAGGGGGCTGAAGTTGGACTTCAAAAATCCGGAATGTTACTATTCATCTCAGTGACTCGGAAAACTATGGATTCGGCAGTATTTTCGATTATTATTATTACTATTATTATTATTATTATTATTATTATTATTATTATTATTATATCTCACTCCCCCCTCCCCCACCATAAAGGGGGCTAAACTTTGAGTTTTAAAAAGTCGGAGTGCTACTATTCATCTCAGCGACCCCGAAAGGATTCAACACTAATTTCGATTATTTTTATATATCACTCTCCCATTGCCCCCCACCACGAAGGGGGTTGAACTTAAAAAAATCCGGAGTGTCACTATTCATCTCAGCGACCCCGACAACTATGGATTCGATACTATTTTCCATTACTTTTATATATCACTCTCCCATCGCTCCGCACCACGAAGGGGGCTGAACTTGGACATTAAAAAATTCCGGAGAGTCACTATTCATTTCAGTGAGCCCGAAAAGTGTGGATTAGACACTACTTTCGATGATTTTAATATCTCACCCCCTAGCCCCCCCACCCCTAACGGTTCCTGGGCTGTCTTACCCCCGCGTGTTTTGCCTCCTGATACTAAAAATCCGGAGTTGAACTTAAAAAAATCCGGAGTGTCACTATTCATCTCAGCGACCCCGAAAACTATGTATTCGACACTATTTTCGTTTAATTTTATATGTCACTCCCCCCTCGCCCCCACCCAAAAGGGAGCTGAACTTTAACATTTAAAAAATCGGGAATGTCACTATTCACCTCAGCGACCCCGAAAACTATGGATTCGACACTATTTTCGATTTTATTTTACCTGACCCTCCTAACCCCCACCCCTAAGAGGGCTAGAGGTGTCTTACCCCCCACAGTGCTCGTCTCCAGATAGCAAAATTAGTGTTCAAAATTTGATTGAAATGACCCTAGTGGTTTACGAGGAGATGTGCCATTTACACACACACACACACACACACACACACACACACACACACACACACACACACACACACACACACACACATTTTATGTATAGTAAGATGTTATAGTGTAAGAGCTTCTCATTTTTGTTTTGTTTAGGCCCTATGCTAAATATATTTATATCAGTTTTACTGTATTTACTGTACGAACCGGAAGGACGGTTCAAGATGTATAATAGAAAACTGCGGTTTGCATAAAGCATTTTTGGTTGGAGCAGCTGATTCACTTGTTTGGCATATAAACAACTTTTTCTTCTCAGGAAGATGATGAAATTGGTGATGAAATTGAAAAATGGTCATTTTGGCCATTTTCAGACTTCCGTGTCACTTCGAAATCTTCTGTCAGGAATGCAATAGGTTGTACCCGTTATTAAAACAAACGACGTGAGTTATTAACTAGGGCCCGAATGTATAAGCACAGTAAAACAGTGAACTAAGCATGCAAATATGCAAGGAAAGTGAAAATAAAGCACCAAAGTAAGTAAATAAAATACATGAAAAATCTGATAAATTATTTGTTTTGTAAAACTTACCTTATTCAAGGCTTATTTCGAAGAGTTCCAGCGACACAACGTAAGCCATGAGCAAGGCACGTCAGGTGAACTAATTTAGGGTGAAAAACTTTTAACCCAGCTAGCCATTTAACAATATTTGGAGCAGCGTCACTGAGAACTAAAACATTGTTATACGGTATATCATCTAGCCGAAAAAGAAAAGGCTAACAAGTCATGGGAATTCACAGTGGAATGATTTACTCGGTCAAGTATTTGTATATTAAGAAGAAATGATCTGCTGCCAGCTTTCATAGCACCAACTATAACACTACACACGTACTCAACAGCCCTGCTGCATCTGTGGTTTCATCTTTAGAAATCCATATTTTTTCGTGTTTCATTCTATCCCGAATATTAAAAATTACACCGAGAAAACATTCTGGTACATACTTTTTGTGCAATTTAAATTCATCGGGCAGCCTTTTGTCTGTGTATTTTATCTTAAATAACCGAAGCTGCACCTAATTCAATTTCCACAACGGAATGTCAACGCTCACTACTGCTAAACACAAGTCTCTGGAAAAAGTATGACTTGAACTCGATTGCTTACCTCCATTGTCTGTAATCAGAGCTGCTGATTTAATTCAGACTTCTTATCAGCCCTCTCCTAATGCCGAGTTGTATTATTATGCTATATTAAGTCACATTTTCTTTGAAAAACTCTTGTCACAAATCAAAAATAATAATAATAATAATAATAATAATAACAATAATTTTGCCGTCCTCACTAAAATATTGGGTCCAAACTCGTTTACGTATTGCGTAATAGACTCACAGAGGTTTTTCTTTGTGGGTGGCATTCCGTAACTTAACTACAACACCGATCACATTCACTTTGTTAAACCAACGCCAAGCGTAATGGCCTACTAACACACTGCAGACTTGAGATAGGGGCCGATGACCTTCGATGTTAGGGCCCTTAAAATAACAAGCAAGCAGAGATAGGCAGAAAATAACACAACGGTTATTTTGGAACCGTTGCGGACTCGGAATTGTTCTTTAAATGAACAGTACGCCGCAACATCCTGTTTCGAAACCAATCAATCAATCAATCAGTCAATCAATCAATCAATACTGATCTGCATTTAGGGCAGTCGCCCAGGTGGCAGATTCCCTATCTGTTCTTTTCCTAGCCTTTTCTTAAATGATCGCAAAGAAATTGAAAAAAATTGGAAGTAACAGTGTTCCGAATCGCGTGCATTCCTTCTTTCTTTTC
This sequence comes from Anabrus simplex, assembly GCF_040414725.1. NCBI lineage: Eukaryota > Metazoa > Arthropoda > Insecta > Orthoptera > Tettigoniidae > Anabrus > Anabrus simplex. The sequence continues at coordinate 331,559,509 of NC_090267.1, read as the reverse complement.
TTTCTGCAAGTTGCTTTACGTCGCACCAACACAGATAGGTCTTATGACGACGATGGGACAGGGAAGGGCTAGGAGTGAGAAGGAAGCGGCCGTGGCCTTAAGGTTCAGCCCCAGCATTTGCCTGGTGTGAAAATGGAAAACCACGGAAAACCATCGCATGCATTCCAGTTGGAGTGTTAATTTAATCTATCATTTTGCCAGTGAGGATTTTTCTTTTGTTAATTTAATCTATTGTTTTACCTGTTTATGAATAAATTATGACGCTCTTGCCGGCAGTATTTTATCAGCCCAAATATATATATATATTATCCCTTAATATAGTGCATTTTCCATTTCCGGTACCCCCCAGAGGTTGAGTGTCCCTTACGGGCTTCTGACTATAGCAAGACGCCACATAACTATTATGTTATTTTCAGCTCGGGAATTAACATGGCGATCGTTACGATGGTCCTGGAATAAACTTTACTTGTATCCAGTCTTTGAAATACACTATCCATACTCTCTTCTACAGTAATTAATGATACATGGAAAATGTGCCTTCTATCTTTCTTATAACATACTCCTTACTACTCGTATTTGGCCCCTGTTACACTAGACTCCTGGAGCAGTCTCTGTGTGACAAGTCTGGGTATTCAGACATGAAGCTCTTTAACCCGTTCAGTGTAGGCTTCCTCTGACTCGGGACACGTGGAGAAGAGGCAATATGTGCCTCTCACCAGCTCTCTGTTCTTCGTGACTCAAGGTAAATGCGCTCCGAGGTAGGAACAGCTTCGTCCTGTCGAATGACACCCAGCAGTCTGCTCAAGGTTTAACGTCCCCATCCGACGGTAAACTCACTATCAACATCATATGCCCTCACTCGATATTAACACTGCAGAGATGTTTGAAACTGAATCCTGCAGGAGCCTCTAGTTAGAGGAATTAATCAAATCAGGCTAAAATCCATGGCCCGGCCGTGAATCGAACCTGGGACCATCTAAATCGAAGCTCACTACGCTGAACATCCAGCCAAGGAGCTGGACAGAATCATTAAGTCAATAAGCCTATATGACGAATGTTCAAACTTAAGCCAATAATGATGCAACGCCTTTAAAACTTGTTTTCAAAACCATAGAAGTTTGTTTGCCTTTATTTTAGGAGCAGTTTTATATTTTATTGAGAAAATAGCATTTCACTTACAGTAAAATGGCATGTAATATTCTTGCAGGAAGAAACCATAAGCCCAAATTTAATTGGGAAAAAGGTGGCTAGTTTCTCTCTCATTCACCCACTAAATTCTAAAAAATGTAATCTTGATGAGGAAAAAGTAAACTTCGAGGGATGAAAATTGGTAAAGTTTAATTAAAATAAAATATTTATAGGAAACAATGCTTTGTTTTCAGAACACTTAATGATACATATTATGAAAGGTCATAAAATGAATGATAAAACGAAAAATCAAAATACAATTTTAAAAATGAGCAAAAAATATTAAAATGAATATGCCATTAAGTTCGAAGCATGCTTTCCTTTTTTCTCCTCGAAGTAGGTTTCGGTATGCTACATACATGACAAGTAATATTATCGATGACTCCACAAACAATTTGTTGAATTCTTTCGACCTAAACTTTAAGTTCCATTGCTAGGATTAATTTACCCAGTACTAGCGATGGAATAACTGCCAAGGTAGCCTATACAATTACGTGGGTGGGCACAATAGGCAAGTCCACAATCTTGAAGTTTTGTAAATCGTAATTATAAAAATAGTTCATATGTCACGTACGTAAGCGATTAACACCATACAATAATAGTATATAAGTTTTTATGACCCAATTATTTTCCCTGAATAACAACTTCGTGATTTATCGAGCAGAGTGGCTGCGTGTTAACGCGCTACGGCTGTGGTGCCAAGCTCTGTGTTCGGAAGACGAGTAGGTTCAAACCCCACCATCGGCTGTCCCGATAATGATTTTCTGTGGTTTCACATTTTCTCCTCTAGGCAAATGCTGGGACAGTTCTCATTCATAGACCATAGACGATTCTTTACACCTCCTTGCTCAATTTCATTCACCATCACTAATCTTCATTAGCTACGCAACTGATGATGGCCTCAGGAAGGGTAACGGCCATAAAAAACATGTCATGTAGGCTAATTTAATCATACCTCACCCCCGACCCTGTATCAGGAAACGGGACTAAGCGGTGTACAATACATACATTAATTTCGTTATTTGAAAGTTATAATCAATAATTCTTCGTCATTTCTACTCTACTGCGAGCAGATCTACACATCAGAAAACTTTGAACTATAAATTAAAATTGCTTCCGCAAATCAACGCTACAGCCATCTTCTCTTTTCTTTTCCTTTTCTGCCGCTTTCCCAACATCTTTGGGGTCGCTGGTGCGAACCGTGTAGCACATGTGGAATATGCCCTGTTTTACGGCCGGATGCCCTTCCTGTCGCCAACCCTATATGGAGGGAAGTAATCACTAGTGCGTGTTTCTGTGGTGGTTAGTAGTGTGGTGTGTTGTCTGAATGTGAAGAGGAGAGTGTTGGGATACACAAACACCCAGTCCCCAAGCCAGAAAAAATAATCAGAAGCGATTAAAATTCCCCACCCGGCTGGGAATCGAACCCGAGACCCTCTGAACCGAAGGACAGTATGCTGACCATTCAGCCAACGAGTCGAACAAACGCTACAGCATCTATAGACATATGTTACATTTTTCTAATTCCGTTTGCATTAAATAGAAATACACCGGGCGAGTTGGCCGTGCGGTTAGGGGCGCACAGCTGTGAGCTTACATCCGGGAGATAGTGAGTTCAAACCCCACTGCCGGTAGCCCCGAAGATGGTTTCCCGTGGTTTCCCATTTTCATACCACTGTATCTTAAGGCCACGGTCGCTTCTTCCCCACTCCTAGGCCTTTCCTATCCCATCGTCCCCATAAGACATATCTGTGTCGGTGCGACGTAATGCAATGCAATTTTCTCGAATCGCGTGATCAACTCGCTGAACAAGATCATCGGTTCACAGTCACTTTCTTCCCTGACCGCCTGCATCATGAACGTCTGTACATCCTGCTTCAAAGTTCGTGCACCATTGCTGCACTTTCCTGACACCGTACACATTACTCATTCGCCTATGAAATTCGGCTGCATTGTACCCCTCAGAATTAAGAAATCGAATGACAGCACGCACTTCGCATTTGGCGGGAGGCTATTGTCCTAGGCATGTTTACGTACTCACTGAGCACTCAGAACTGACAAGTGAGTCGGGATGCGGTTGTCAATCATAATAGAGATACTGTACAACTAGAGGATCCCGACCGCGTTTCAATCCCGTAGATTTCGGGATTACGTTTTCGGGATCCCGGGATTTTCGGGATTGACTGCGTGAAGCGAAACTCTATGTGTCTTTTCGGTGTGTAAATGTCTGTTCCCGTTTAGCGCATGTGTTCATCCCCTATGTGCGTGAAAGTCTGACCACAATGCGTGCATTAGTACATTACCTCTCCCGTGTGAGTGAGATGAGTGAATGGCTTCTTGAAATTTAGCGTCAAAAAGGCGCTTATAGCTTTGAATAATCCAGTGCAGTTGGACTCATCGATGAAATCATTAAAGTGTTGGCTCCAGTCAAATTAACTGTAGAAGCACTCTGTCGCACTGATGCGAATTTATGCACAACTGGTGCTGCTCTTAAGTTTCTTTTTAAGCAGTTAAATGACAATAGCTCAGAGTTGTCTTCCAAATTCAAGATATATTTACAAAAGCGCATGAAAGATCGCCGAAGAAATTAGTTGAATGGCGTATTATGCTACCTACAAAATCCTCATAGTGACAATGTGGCGTTGGCGTTCGATGATGAAATAAAGCGTACATTTTCAAGTCTGAGCAAAGTCCTGATAAAAAACACATTGTTTCTTTAATTGAGAGATTAAATGGTAAAAAAGACGAAGAGGAAGAACAAAATATGGAAGTCGAGCCTACAAATACAGAAAAAAGTGATTTGACGCTCAAAGAAAAACTTCAGCTGGAAATAGAAAACAGCATAAAATTATGTCTCCTGAAGCATTAAATGAAAGAGAATTTTCCAGAATTGTTAAGAAATAAATGAACCTATACGAGTCTTCAAATTCTACTCGGAGCTATAACCTAGTGCAGGCTTATAAGTATTTACTAACGATTCCTCCAAACTTCCATCGAACCGGAACGCGCTTTCTCTGCAGCTGCATATATATGCAACAAATTGAGAAGCAGGTTTGATGATGAGACACTGGACGCATTGTTATTTCTCAGATCATATTTTCGCAATTCAAACTAGAATGTTGCTATTAAATTATTTCCTTTATATTTACGAGAAATGTGAAATGTGACTGGTTAATGTTATTTTTAAATACTTTTTGCTAAGAAACTTTCTACCTACTTATTATGTTGTTACATGAAAGTCGTCTATTTAGTCTATGTTCAGAAAGATTGTTGTTAATTTCCAAAGTTTATTTGCATAGTTTGTTACATAAGGGATTTTTAACTTAATGTAAGTTTAAAGAGGTCTCACTGATTCTTGGAAAATAATAATTTTAACAGAGAGACTGAGTGACTTTAAATCTGGTTAGTCTGACTAAGTCTGATTGGTTAGAGTGATTAGATTAGCTAGGTGTATACCGTAAAATATGTTTATTTTGTCTAAATTTCGGTTTGCTGATTAAACAGCTGATTTCTGTGAGAATATCTTATTTTTTATTTGTAACTTTCAATCCCGGGATAATCCCGGGATCCCGGGACTGACCGAGTGTAATCCCGAAATCCCGGGATTAGAAATAAGGGCCGGGATCGAATTCCCTATGTACAACGCACCTGCACAGCGCTTCGGGCGATTCTCACTGTGGTATTAATTTCGCGACCGATCGGAGGTTGAAAAAAAGATAAACCCTCGTATTCAGACATGCATCAATCCGCCGTCGCAAGGATACATCACCGCAACCGGGATTCAATGCGACGGCGGTATACTGGTACTTTCAGTTCCTGGGTGATTCCTATGATTAATGTACTATGTACAGTAGTAAAATAGTAGTTCTAACATGGAAATAAAGAGTTTTCGGACCTATGTCCATATATATATAAGAACATGTCCTGACTGACTGACTGACTGGCTGCGTGACTGAATGATTCATCATCGCCGAGCCAAAACTACTGGACATAAAGAAATGAAATTTTGAGTAAACATTTATATTACAATGTAAGTGCTCGCTAAGGGAGGATTTTTTGATATGCCATCACTAAGGGGGTGTAAAGGGGGGTGAATTTTTAAAATGGAGTATCTATATCTCAAAACTTTAAAAGTTTACAGTTGAAAAATTGGTATTTAGAGTCTCCTTTAAAAATAAAGAAACGCGTATTTTTTTTTTTGTTTTCAGAAAATCCCAGTAGCGGGGGTGAAAAAAGGGTTGAATGCCTTTAATGAGGATACTTATATATCAGAAACTGAAGATATTAAGACCTGAAAATTGGTATTTGAGATCTCCTTTAAAAATAAAGAACACGTATATTTGTTTTTTGGAAAATCCAATTAAGGGGGTTAAACAGGAGTGACAAATTGGGGTGAATTTTTAGAAAGACTATATCTACAGTATATCTCAGAAACGTAAAAAGTTACAGACGTAAAAATTGGTATTTGGAATCTCCTGTAAAAGTAAAGAAACATACGTGATTTGTTTTCGGAAACTCCACTTAAGGGGAATAAAAAAGTGGGTGAAATTTTAAAATGAGCATGTCTATAGCATATCTAAAAAACTTAACATGTTACAGAAGTGAAAAATGGTATTTTTATCTCTATTAAACTAAAGAAACGTGTATTTTTTGTTTTCGGAAAGACCACTTGGGGGGAGGGGTAAAAGTGACTGAAAATAATGCTGAATTCATTTAATTGGGATACTGATATCTCAAAAACTGAAGATGTTACAGACGTGAAATTCGGTATTTGGAATCTCCTCTAAAAATAAAGAAATAGGCCTACGTTTTTTTGTTTTCGGAAATCCATTTAAAGGGGGGACTGAAAAATTAGTTGAATTGTTTGTATGACGATACTAATATCTCAAAAACGAAAGATTTTGCAGACGTGAAAATTGGTATTTGGAATCTGATTTAAAAGTCAGGAAACACGTATTCTTGGAAAATTCAATGAAGGGAGGGGTGTGTGTTAAAGAATTGAAAAATTAATTGAATTAATTGTATGAGGATACTTAGGCCTACATCTAATTAAAACTAAAGTCGTTACAGACGTGAAAATTGGTATTTGGATCTCCTTTAAAAACAAAAGCAAAAACGCATTTTTGGGGGGAAATCATCTTGGGGGGCGAGAGTGAAAAGAAGTTGAATTCCTTTTATGAGGACACATATCTCAAAAACTGAAGATGGTAGAGTCGTGATAATGGGTATTTCATACCTGCCAACTTTTACAGTTTATCCGTAAAATTTACGGAAATAACAGCATTTTACGGTTTTACGGATGGACAGTGTCATTTTACGACTTCGTGGACAAAAATTTGAAACAACATTCGATAAACGCTCCACTTCCGTACAATCGATTGTTTTTCTTGCGTCGAAGCACGCTCGGTCTTGGTTGAAGCTTGGTTGAAGGCAAGTCCACGATAGCGATAACTCATTCTTTGATATCATTGGTATTGTTAACCCTGTGATGTTTGTGTCGTTATTAAAGCCGGGATAACAGCACTTCCGTGTAAATATTAGGTGTCGACTGGCTCTGTTCCGCAAATTCTTTGTTCCGCACCGTTCGCTTATTGTGATTTAACCTATATTCTTTGACCACACGAGTGTTGTTCTTTGTTTACGAACAGTACTTTCAGACATTCAAAGAATCAAATTCTGTTGATTTTCCGTGCATACTAAAATCAAGAATGTTTTGGCCTTTTAAGGTTATGATTTTTTTGAAGTGTTCGACTTTTTGTGTTATAACTTCATGCTTCGCAGTTTCCTGTATTCGTTGGACTACTATAATTACATGCGTTCCAGTGACTGAGTATACCGCTGTTAGCGAAGCCCAGTAAGTTATAAATAATAATAATAATAATAATAATAATAATAATAATAATAATAATAATAATAATAATAAAGAATATATTATTATTATTATTATTATTATTATATTATTATTATTATTATTATTATTATTATTATTATTATTATTGCATTAGTTCCACGTATGTGTGTACGTTCTGTACCATGTGCATATTTCTTATTCGCGAGGTTGGTGTCATGTTCATTTAATTGTTGGTTAAGACTGTGTGCTTTGACATGTTTTAATGAAGTGCTTGACTGCCTTGAGCGTTTATGTTATAATTTTATGTAACGTTCAGTGGTCCAGGTTCCTTTTGATGTTTCAGTTTGTTCTCGGACATTTTCATACTCCTGTTATTGGCATTCAGACTTCCAACATTGTGAATGATCTCCAGGATACAGCTAAATCCCTTTTGTACTGCCTGTGACTACATCATCAACAAGTTTCCACTGAAAGATGATGTGTTAAAGCATGCTCAAGTTCCTAAGTTAGACAAAATTTAAGATGCACAGTTTTCTTCCATTCGTTTTTTTTCTTGTAAAGGTTTCGTATCATATTATGAAGGAAGAGAATGAAACTACAGATGAGGTGGTGAATGAGTTCAGGTTGATGACACTTTGGTTGCAAATCACGATGCTGCAAGCGATTCCAGTTGGGCACAAATATCAAGAATTCGTGGAGCTGATTTCTAGAGTAATGCTGTCTATTCTCACCATACCCCATAGCAATGCAGAATGTGAACCTGATTTCAGCCTTGTGAAGAAAAATAGAACAGAGTTCAGATCATCCATGTCCAATGAATCTCTGGAGTCTATTTCTATTTTGAAGACCAGGAGTTCTGGTCCCTGTAATGACAAAACATTTTCTCAATATTTTTTCAGGAAGTTAAAAAGGCTACAACTGTGACTTTCAAGTCGAACTAGCGTGTGATTTGCAATGTGCATTATATTATTTCTTGCCTGTGTTACATTAAACGAGTTTTATTGTGTAAAGCCTTTTTCAGTTATCGCATCTGTGCTTAGTTTATCAAGGAAGTCCTGTTATGTATGCTCCAAACTAATATTCACCAAGTCTGCTGCTGTTTAACATGGATTTCTTCTTAATGTTACATTCATCTACAAATCATTGGCCTATGATATAAGTATATATGATTGCATTGAAGTATCCTGTTTAAAGCATGAATTATTGTATTTTGTAGCCCAGAAGTATCATTATTTTCGTCAAGCCGGGGTACGTCGAAAATCGTTAGATTTTTGTCGCGCGTGAGTTTTACTGATAGTCCTTTTCAAAAAGTTGGCAGGTATGGTATTTAGAAGATCCTTTATTATTAAAGAAACAAATATTTTTTGCCGGAAATTCACTTAAGGGGAGAGGGGAGAGGGGAGTGTAAAAGGAAGTAAAAAAGTGAAATATTTTTATGGGGATTCTTATATCTCAAAACTGAAGATAACAGATGTGAACATTGGCATTTGGAATGTCCTTTAAATATAAAGAAACAAGTCGTCTTTTTTGGGGATGGTGGGGGATAAATCAACTTAATGGCGGTGGAGTGAAAACGGAGTTGAGACCAATTGATTTTACTGTTCATAATGACTACTTGATTATGATCATAAAGCGATCATTTTTAATCTTTCCTCGGTTCGTTTTCAAGAGCCATCTTTTCCTTTGGGGAACTTAAAGTTACATTACAGTAGATTCTCCAGGCATATAAATAAAAATTTATACACATTTGAAATAAACGATAGGCATGATATTGACCGTGCAAATGTTCACCTCTATAATAAGATCAATAATGCACGGAAGTATATCATTCGTATCGCCAGAAATCCCGCACACTGGCCTATGCGCGACAATGGTACTGGTCACATTGTCAGCAATGACAATGGCAGCAGATGTAATTTACCACCAAGTAGCGGTCTTGCATCTTGCTGCGGGGTCCAGAACATTAATAATAATAATAATAATAATAATAATAATAATAATAATAATAATAATATTAATGTTCTGGACCGTCGTCAAAATGTGCGGACCGCGCTGGAAACGGGTCCTGGACGGGTAATGACTACGAATGCAGTCCGGCCGCGGGTTGCGTACCACCAAGGCACCCAACACGACACCACCAGGATCTCCTCAAGGATTTGAGCCATATTAATATTGCTTATAAGAAAAGATGCCAAAGATTTAGGGACCCAACTGACCGGGCGGAGTACTTGGAGCTAGCCCGGGAAGTACGAAATCGACTGCTGGAAATAAAGATTGAAAAATGGGAGGAACTCTGTCGTAATCTCTCAGAAAGCAAGCCAGATCGCGAATTTGGGCGGATTATATATAAAACGTTAAGCATTCAATTATAAATTTCCGTAGCGAAGCACAGGTATCTTGCTAGTATGACATATTTCCTTTGTCTACGTGTGAGGAATGTGTCCTCAAAGTTCGGCGTATCTTATTGTTACATGTATAAAATGTAATGTAAAACAACATTTCTCCTACAGCCAATGCATAGTTTTTGACCAATGACACTTAGTAAGAATAATACATACAGAAAATTAATCAGCATCCTTCTGTCCCGACTTCGACATTTCCTTTCCCTTTGTGTAAAGACCTATCTGTGTCGGTCCGACGTAAAGCCAACGGTAAGAAAGAAAACTGTGTCAAGCTGCCAACAATAATAAAATATAGCTTTCGGCACACTTGTGTCAGTATGTTTATTATGCAGAATATGAGTATGCGGCAGTATGCGCACAGTTTAAACCTTGAAGAATTAAATAAAATTACATTTCTTTTGTGAGTGTAGGCCTAAGTGGCACTAAGGATGAGATTCATGTTATAAGGATGGATCGATGGAATTTGCGCCGCTCTTCCAAATTTCCACGCTAGGTCTGGGTCTATTTGGCCTATCCTACGCCTACGCCTCAATCATAGTATAGACTACCCTTACCAAGGAGTGCATCTCAATTAACAAACGTCCACCTCCACTCAGTAAAATGATGGTACGGCTGTTATGAGCAGTATTATCCAAAAGGAACAGGCAAGTAAACACTTTGGATCAATTCAGAAAGCTACGCCACCCATAAACACGGAAATGAAACTTACAGCAGGCTTGCCCAGTTGGATGTGACCCTACATGACGATTTCGAAAATCAGAATACAAGGGGAAGATCTGGCATGTGCTTCCACGATTTTGATACAATTTTGCAGGGACGTTCTATACTAAAAATAAAGACACGTGTTTCGGTGTTTTGTAGACACTCCCTATCTTTTGAAAAATCAAGGTCAAAAAATTAATGACGGGAAATCGTATTTTCAATACCATACATCGAAAGATCGTCTAAAACATGTTTTAGTGCCTTTATCCTCCTCCTGTCCCGACTACGACATTTCCTTTTCCTCTATGTAAAGACATATATCAATATCCATGAGACATGGATTGTATAATTTCGATAAAACCATCTCAGGAAGGGTTCCACAAGAGGCATATCGCAAAAATATTGAACATCACAAGAAGATTGTTAATCACACCTCCCGATGTTTTACTTCGAAAAGAGGCAAATAAAACTATTCTGATTATCAGAATATTATCAGACTCACCGGAAAAAGAATGTGGATGAAAAAAAACAGCCAGCGGCTTGGTCGTCTGACGCCGACCTCGCCTTACTACAGCGTGAAAACACAAAAACGATAATAACGCTAATATTAACTTTGGACCCCATATTATTTAAATAAAACATGTTATAGACGATCTTTCGTTGTATAGCATTGAAAATACGATTTTCCGTAATAAATTTTGACCTCGACTTTTAAAAATCTAGGGACAGTCTAGCAAAACGCCGAAACACGTGTGTCTTTATTTTCAATATAGAACTACCCTGCAAAATTTTATCAAAATCGGTGAGACACATGGCAGATACTCCCTTTGTCAGACAGGAGGCAGGACCAACAGGAATGCACACCTGTCTACCTCTACTACACCCCCCATTCCCAGTACGTCTTGTCCAACGTTTACGAACTGTCGTATGAAAATATATACAGAATGGGAAACAACATTTACATATGCATTATAATTTTTTATTTTCTGTTGTTCAAAGCCATCCTCTCAACCCCCTTCCCTTTCCGCAAAATGAGTATCCGAGATCCTAATCGCCCTTAGCTTAAATATCACGTTTCATGAAATTCCAGCCCACTGTTTTTCCGTGATGCTGTAACAAGGCAAACAGCATTTAAATTGAACACGACATTTGCTATTATTTGCACTGCCCAATACAAAAACCAAATAAGTATCAGGTTAATATTCAAAAAGTACAGACAGAAATGTTACTTTACTCGTAAATTTGTTCGCACACATCACAAACTGACTGTGAGTTCGTTCGTATTTGTAATTGGTATATTCAGGGTGGAGCTGAGCAATTTATGTCCTTGCTGAGTTTCCTGCGGATGCCTTAAATAATGCTTGTTGAGTTTTGGAGGTTGTCTTCCAAAGAAAAAAAACAGGAAATTTCGAAGATGCATAACCTGGAGAGTTAAATTTGATATAACAAAATAAGGATCTGTTCTCAACGCATGATGTGTTTGGTAACTGACGGTGATAAACTATTATTTCCGTCATTTTTGGTCAATGAGGTTCACCAAGAACCAGAATAAAACGCCACTGTGACCATCTAACGTCGGGGGAAACTAAAAGGAAAAAATAATTTCGTACAAAGTATACAGATTAGAAAGACTTTCAGTGTCCCTTAACTTCAGATCTACACCTACTACTTCTAGTCAGGGTTCGTTTTCTAAATTTATCAATTTGATAATGTGGCATCGAGTCCAAGTCTGTCACCCAAATCAAACACATCGTTGCGGTTTCGACCAAGCATCTACGATGGAGAGTTAACAAACTAAATATCATCCAGATGAACAGTGATGTCTGCTCGCCATCACAACATGCGATTTGAAGTTCATTCTAACAGCACGCGAAGATAGACATGCACATGCCCTCTTGTTCTCACAAGAATCGATTTTGTATAAGCTATTCAACTTTCAGGGCTAAGTTTACCTCTTATTGCCGTATGCTAGCAAGAGTGGGAAGCATGGATTGTGCGGCAAAGAACATGGCTCAGATTCCATCTTTAGCAATACTGTGTGGTTAGGCAGGATTTCATCTCGGTTGGAAAATGTCAGGATGGTAATTTTAGCACAGTTCAGGGCTACATTCTTAATTCCTAGCGCGACAGATATATATAAAACTTTAAACATGACAAGTTAGCCGTGCGGTTTGGACAGCGTAATTGTGAGCTTGCATTCGGGAGATGAGTTCGACTGCCACTGTCGGCAGCCCTGAGGATGAATTTTCGTGGTTTCCCACTTTCACATCAGCCAGCCGGCCTCTCACCGCTGGATACCGTGGTTCAAATCCCGGGCACTCCATGTGAGATTTGTGCTGGACAAAGCAGAGGCAGGACAGGTTTTCCTCCGGTTTTCCCTGTCATCTTTCATTCCAGCAACACTCTCCATTAACATTTCATTTCATCTGTCAGTCATTTAGCATTGCCCCAGAGGAGTGCGACAGGCTTCGGCAGCCGGCACATTTGCTATCCTCGCCGCTAGATGGGGGGCTTCATTCATTCCATTCCTGACCCGGTCAGATGACTGGAAACAGGCTGTGGATTTTCATTATTATTATTATTATTATTATTATTATTATATGACTAGCTGCTGTACCAGTCGTTGGCGGGTTAGTTTTTGTATAATTGCAGCAGTTATGCCATCTTGCGGAGGTGAGTGGTAGCATAAAAGAGGAGCACACGTCGATTAACGGCAGTCAGTGTAACGTTACTGTTGATTATTTCCAGGGATCGCTCACAGGATTACCGTCAGTTATTGGGTTCTGCAACCGTGCTACAGGGGCCATCCATACCATCTCCTATGGGGAAAGAGAAGCAGTTTATCTGTTTGCATCAGCGTAACAACGCTCACTGCGGAGGCTTCGTGTTGGAGTGAGGTCAGGCGTACGGTGGACTTCTTGTGAACATTCGTGCTATTGTTACAAATAAAACAGCGTCTGTTGTATTACTCTAATTTATTTCAGAATGACCCATTAAATATATACATATAATTATAATCAACCATGAATGGCCACACTCACTATCGCTATCCTTTCGGCACAGCAGGCGTTCCGGCCTGTTATTACCTGAAGATGACTATAATCCTTACTTTCACTTCTTCAAGTCCAGTCGCCTCATACAACAGCTGCGTGTAGACCGCTGAATTTGAACACAGTGCTACTGGCCACACAACACACGACGACTATTCCTTGGTTTGACTCCAGAGACAGTTCAGTAATTCACACAGTCACATGCAGTGAACAACTAAGCAGCAACAGCTCAACAGTATTCAACGGCAGGACGATACTCACAACAGCGAATATTAACACAAGTTCATGACACTACAGCTGATTCAATCGCTGCCTCACGGAGGTCTTCAATCGACAGAAGTACGCAAACACACAGTACTCTCAGGTAGTACACAGTCTTCCGTTCCGTACGCCATCTCCAGCTACTCACTACTCACACCAACACAACAACCACAACTCCTCGTTCAGACCTCGGTGTGACACTAACGACAGCCAACACCCCAGCCACTTAACACCTACACACTAAATCTTACACTGACTCCACCACAGAACCCGAACACTGACTCCGAATCTAGCGCCAACTGACTGTCCACGGCTAGCCTCCCTTTTTGTAGCTCTGGCGATGTGCACCAGAATATTCGCGATGTGGCCAGAGACGGGGTCATGATAGCGGTGACTCTTATAAAGAGCAAGCAGGGTAATAACTAATTTCAATATCGATCGAAAGAGGAGCAAGAAAAGTTTCTACCCTCCAAAGGAACGACATTAGGCAGAGAAGTTAAAGTCCATGAAAGGCGGTGATGTGGAAGATTCGCTGGACTCGTAAGTCTAATACCGTCCAGGTTGGAAAAGAGCAAAGTTATGCAGAGAGGTGGACAGGTAAGATTAACAGATGCACTTCGGTACAAGTAAATGGAAGCAGTAACAGACTCCGTTGCATAGCCGTGATTAAACACTCATCTGACAAGTAGCAAAGCCCTACTAGTGTATTTCTGTCATTCCTAGAGTTGGACTACAGCACCTTCGTTCCGAGGCTTTGTAAAAATGGAGCAGTTCTTATGGACTCTCATCATTTGATTGTACGATTTCGTACGTAACGCGTGCTCGTGTATATTTTTTATCTGGTGTTGTTATACAAGTTACTTTAACGTCGCACCGACACAGATAGGTATAATGACGACGATGGGATAGGAAAGAGCTAGGAGTGGTAAGGAAACGGCAGACACTGGTGTGAAATTTAGGGGCCGATGACCTTCGATGTTACGCCCCTTAAAACAACAAGCAACATCATCATCTCACTGGTGTGAAAATGGGAAAGCACGGAAAATCACCTTCAGGGCTGCCGATCATCTGGCGTCTCCCTGGACTTTCTGGAAGGCAAAACTAGAAGTTTGTATTCACGTCCCAGCCCGATGAAACCGGAACCTCATCACCAGGTATAGAAAAGCAGGCTCGCCGCGAACAGGCGTAGTGTGTGTTGGTGAGTACTGCTGGACTAGTATTGTCGTCGTTGTTTAGTGTTGAGCTGTGTTGTCTAGTTGTCCCGAGAAGTGATGTGTGTTGAGTAGTTCAGTGTATGGAGTAGTCACTTGAGCTGATTGTGCAAGGTTTCGGCTTTGTATGAAGTCAAGTGTAGAGCAGTTGTGTGTGTGACAGTGAACAGACTTGTATTCGAACTCAATTACAGGGAACTGCTGAGTGAAGAGACTGGTGCGTGCGTAGCGAAGTGAAATGTCAAACACGTCCATCAAGTTTACGGAGGGATCGCCCGTTCCAGATAAACTGAAGATCTGCTTTGAGAACAAGGGACTTTTTTGTGAATAACCGCTTAGTGTAGTGTTGTAATTCATTGTCAAGCATAATTGTACGTCTGTGTACTAACTGGGTCATCTTGAATTAAATAAGTCCCGCAAAACAGATAGCGTTTTAGTCGTAACAATATCATCTGGAAGAATTCAAAAGGAGCTTTCTTATTAGTGCGAAACTTAGCAAGGCTGTCTGCATTTATTTCTAAATGCTATCCTAGTGGTGTTTCACTTAATTTAATGAAGTTAATTTTATTGAATGTTATTTTGTTGTGTAAACTGTAGATTAGATATTTCCGTCGTTTTTATGTCCTTAGTTACAATTTTACTCGCAGTCAAAATCGCTTTTTCAGGTATGGGTGAGGTAAGACAAGGCCTACCATAGGAATGACAGAAACCGTGCAAGAATATCCTTTTATCAAGCAAGAACACTGGGATATCAACATGAAATAGAGGAGAAGCTGTCACTTTACAGGAAGAAAAAATTACAGGTCAAACAGTTAGTTGTAGCTGAAAAGCTGAAATGCAAGGAAGATCTGGCTACCAAAATAATGCAGGGTGGGAATAAAAAAACTGTTATACAGTATTGTTAAGAAAGGAAGAACTCAAAATGAATCTATCCAATCTGTAACACTTTCTAATGGTGAGATGACTAGGGATAAGACCGAAATATTACAGGAGTTTCAAAGGCACTTAGTAACTTTGCTGAACTGTTATGAAAATGTCACTCCATTAGACGACGAACCTTATGATTTTGGCAGCACAAATACCACTAGTCTGACATGGTTGGAAGTAGAGACAGCAATATCTAAGCTGAAAAACAACATAGCAACTGGATCAGATGAATTAAGTGTTGAGATGATCAAACCACTAGGAGAGGTTGGACAACAGTGGATGTACAGGGTACGGGTACTAAATATAATCTGGAAAGAGAACGTAATACCCAATGACTGGAAGCAGGAGCCATCATTCCGTTGTTGAAAAAAGGTGATAGAAAGAAATGTACCAAATACAGAGGTATAACTCTGCTGTCACATGGCCTCAAAATCTACGAATCCATCCTTGAGAGCAGAATTAGAAAATACGTTGAACCTACACTTGAGGAGGAACAACAAGGATTTCGACCTCATAGATCAACTATAAACCTCATTTTTGCCACCAGAATGCTCTATGGAAAGTATTGGGAGAAAGGTAAAACACTTATTACCGTTTTCCTGGACATCGAAAAAGCATATGACTAGAGCCCGGATTTCCATGCACTATCAAATCTCAAAATATGCATGAATTCATGCGCTATAATATGGCAAAACATGCAGAAGAAACTGAAAAATATGCACTATCAAAATTCAGTTCATTTGGAAAATTTGTACAACTACCGTAATTTCTCCAAATTGTCCTGACTTAAGCTCATCCGTTTATCAGTCAGCACATTCTTTCTACTTCATAGAAGTGACAGATGCATACTTAAATGAAGACATTTTGGACAAAGTGAGGTCAAATTGTACGTCTCTTGCATTTTCACCACAGTGCGTCTTTTATAAGGTTGACGAATTCAAAATGAGTATTTCAACGGATCACTTTGTTCGACCTATCTCTAGCTGCCGCAGTTGCTTCTCAATGCGATGACTGCAGACACATTTGACTTTCCTCAATCACTGTTAATGATTGCCTGCTGCGATCTCAAAGACGTGTGACGAATGAGAGTTCCAGGAAGGAAATTCCAGGACAACAACGGAAGAGTGTTCGGTGCAAAACCAAGGTTTGTAAGTCGCTATCTCATTAACGCGGCGTCGCAGAAGTGCTATGCAAGTTTCGTTTTGTTCGTCCAACACAGGCGAAAAAAGAGCCATCAATGAGCAATGCGCAATTTACGGTTCAATTTATAGCAATGCATTACTGGAACACCTTATTTCTAAGAATTACAGAGATCGACGTGGGGACTTCCATTTTACGTCAATGTTTACCCAAGGAACAAATAAGAAAATGCTTGGTTAATTGAATTATAGAACCTCTACCGTATGTACTAAATTTTGGTTGTCTCATAGGATGCCAGGAATAAATTCGTTCTGTCTCTCTCAGTAATAGACATACTGTATAACGTGGAAAAATTGTCCAGAATTCTGGAAACCAACATTCATAAAAGGCACTATCATGCAAATTAACATTATACAGTATATGCGCCAAAGTCAGAAGAAAAGTCATATTATGCAATATAAACGTCCAAATATTCGCTATTAAACCAAAAACCTTCAAAATATGCATTGTGCATTAATTTTCTCCTGAAAAATCCAAAACATACAAACGTGTAGGTAAAAAGAACGGTTTTTTGGAATCGTTAAACCACAAAACATATATTTGCGAAGTTTCAGAACTGCAACCAGCTTATTTAAAAACATGGAAATCCGGGCTCTACATATGACCAATGTACCACGCAAGCATATATGGTAATGTTTGAGACATAAAGTGCCCGATGACATCATAGCACAAGTACAACGATTATATGATGAAACCAAGTGTTGTGTCCAGGTCCAGGATGGAAGGTCAGGTTGGTTCGAAACGTAGAGTGGAGTCCAGCAAGGAAGTTGTCTTTCACCACTTCTCTTCATAATCATAATGGATGAAGTTTTAAAAGCGGTTAAGAGAAAGGATCCAACAACTAATGCCCTGGTTTTTGCTGATTATGTAATGGTATGGGGTGAGACAGTAGCGGAAGTACAAACTAGACTAGATCTCTGGCATGAAGCTTTTACAATCTTAGATCTCAAAATCAGCAAAACTAAGACAGTTGGCTTGGTGATGAGTAGACACTCTCCAAACGTTCATCTAAGAATTGGAGATGTACAGTATATTGTAGACAACTTCTAGTATTTAGGTAGTGTTCTGTCATCAGACAATACCATACATCAAGAGATTAGCAACAGAATACAGAAAACTTCCAAATTCTATCACGCTGTACGTCAAATACTTTCGGATGAAACATTTTCGTTAGTTTCCAAGATCAGCATGTACAAGATATATCTAGTACCTATAATGACGTATGGCCTGGAAGCAGCAACTCTTACTGTGCCAACAAAGAGTCGTTTTCAGGCAACAGAAATGAAGTTCCTCCGTTCTTGTCTACAAAAAAAACAAAAATGGATAAAATAAGGAATGTGGATATCCGGCAACAGCTTGGATTGGAAAGAAGCTTGCTGGAGACACTAGAAGTGAAGAGATTGCAATGGTATGGTCACATGAAAAGAATGGAACCTCACAGGACTCCTCGAACATACTTTGACCACAATGTTCCTGGGACGAGACCAAGAGGAAGACCTCGTGATGTTTGTGAAAAACAGATACTGAAGGACCTTGGAATTAGAGATGTGAACTGGCATCGCATATGTGAGCACCATCTGTGGATGGATAGGACAAACTGGAGGCTCATACCAAACAGCACCCGGTTTGCTCGAGCGTAGAAATGATTATGAATCTTATGAGAAGAAATGCGAAACATCAAGAATCTTCGTAAAATTTTGTTTAATTTGTGTTTTAAAATGTGCTATTAACAATAAATATCAAGCCTTTGTTTTAGAATACTTTGTTTTTCCATTGTCGTCAGTCCTTGTCCCATTAGCTGCCTCTAAAAAAATAAGCGACGCCAGTTAACGAACGGTCCACCTCTGGGACTCTCGTTCACAGGCTGAGCCTGCCCGGGAAATGGGAGGCAGTATGTATGTATGTATGTATGTATGTATGTATGTATGTATGTATGTATGAACGCGCATCACGAGAAAATGGCTGAAGAGAAAAGAAAAAACCTACAACCTGTTTCCGGTCAGTAACCAGGTCAGGGATGGAATGAATGAAGCCCACATCTTGCGGCGAGGATAGGAATTGTGCCGGCTGCCGAGTTCTGTCGTACTCCTCTGGGGCAATGATTAATGACTGGCAGATGAAATGAAATGATAATGGAGAATGTTGTTGGAATGAAAGGTGACATGGAAAACCGGAGTACCCGGAGAAAAACACAGCGGTGAGAGGCCGACGCCCTGCCGCCTGAGCCACGGAGGCTTCGGCTGAAGAGAATTTAATGAAAATTGGTACGTAAAGTCGGGGAATAAGCCACTACAATCTAAGCTATAAATAATTTTGTTCACGCTGAGTGAAATGGTAGTTTTTTTTTTTTTTTTGCTAGGGGCTTTACGTCGCACCGACACAGATAGGTCTTATGGCGACGATGGGATAGGAAAGGCCTAGGAGTTGGAAGGAAGCGGCCGTGGCCTTAATTAAGGTACAGCCCCAGCATTTGCCTGGTGTGAAAATGGGAAACCACGGAAAACCATCTTCAGGGCTGCCGATAGTGGGATTCGAACCTACTATCTCCCGGATGCAAGCTCACAGCCGCGCGCCTCTACGCGCACGGCCAACTCGCCCGGTAAATGGTAGTTTAAAGGAAGGTCTAAAATGTAATTCTCGAGTATTTATGTTATTAGTGATCCTATCGTTAAGTACTACATAAGTTATATAAAATTACATTTCCGATCACTTATGTCTTACACATTTTTACCGTACCGTCTATGATAACAGGGAAATTCATGAATTTGTATTATTGTTGCCAAGTCCATATCAACGCCGAGCCATGGGAAAATGGGTAAGCAGAATTTAATGATAATAGGTATGAAGAGTCAGGAAATAAGAAACTACAGTCTAGTTCAGGGGAAGGCGCCTAAAATGTAATTTTTAAATACCTAGACTATGTTATTGATCCTATCGGAAAGTACTACATAACAGTTCTGGAGAATACAATTTCCAATCATTTATATTTTATTCAGTTTCACCGTACTGACTATGATAAGAGTGGTATTTCAGAATCGGAAGGAAATTAAATGTGAAGGCCTGCAATGTCGACAGCTCATAAAATTGATCAACAATAAGATTACATTGACCTTTGTTGTTATTTTTGCTATTTGCTTTACGTCGCACCGACACAGTTGTGTCTTATGGCGACGATGGGATAGGAATGGCCTAGGAATGGGAAGGAAGCCGCCGTGGCCTTAAGGTACAGCCCGAGCATTTGCCTGGTATGAAAATGGGAAACCACGGAAAACCATCTTCAGGGCTGCTGACAGTGGGGTTCGAACCCACTATCTCCCGATTACTGGATACTGGCCGCACTTAAGCGACTGCAGCTATCGAGCTCGGTCTTTGTTGTTGTTGTTGTTGTTGTTGTTGTGATGTTCTGGGTCTCTTCTGCTGTCACTCATCTCTGATAGATGGGATTACTGCTGCGTACCGAGTATAACAGCCTGCCTGAATATTGGCGGGAAATAGCTGGGGAGTTAGATAACTTTCTTCTTTAGCATGCCATTCTTCTGCTTCATACATTTTCTGATACTGCTGGTACGTAACACGCTGGTTTATCATAGTGTTCCAGCTATTTGATCCCTACTCTGAGGCGCTGATTGGAGTGAGCAATGTGCACACTTATTGGAATAATAGCAGATGAGTGTTCACGGCTGCCTGCGTCCTAGTCATTCCAGCTCTGGAACTTTGGAGTTTGGACTGTTAATGGGCAGCGTACTACTGTTCGTCAAAAGCGAGAATTTTTTTTTCCAGTTGATTAAGTATTTCATATAATAGCAT
Organism: Anabrus simplex; assembly: GCF_040414725.1. Classification (NCBI taxonomy): domain Eukaryota; kingdom Metazoa; phylum Arthropoda; class Insecta; order Orthoptera; family Tettigoniidae; genus Anabrus; species Anabrus simplex. Next base: position 331,538,910 of record NC_090267.1, on the reverse strand, counting down.
TGATTTTAATTGCAACATTCCTACTGGTGTCATTGTAATGACCTGTGTTGATTTCATTTGGGAAAACCACTAAGACAGTCTTTCTGAGGATGTAAAAGAAAAAGTGAAGAGTGAGTGTCTCCAGTTATACTGAAAACTCTCCAACTTGATTGTGACTGATAGCTGGCAAGAGGGGCTACCATTACAATGAAAACTCCCTAACGCAGTCTTCACATGAGAAGAGACGTATGGCGACTTTACCGTCGCGTTTCTGGGGAAACGTTAAGAGCTATGCAATTTAATACAATTTTTACTCACAACGTGTACACTACCTAACCTAGGGTGGATCATGGAAGGCTACTGGCAAAAATGAGCGCAATTGGACTAGACAAAAGAGTGACTGAATGGTCTGCTATATTTCTAGAAAATAGATCTCAGAGAATTAGAGTAGGTGAAGCTTTATCTGACCCTGTAATAATTAAGAGGGGAATTCCTCAAGGCAGTATTAGTGGACCTTTATGTTTTCTAATATATATAAATGATATGAGTAAAGGAGTGGAATCAGAGGTAAGGCTTTTTGCGGATGTTATTCTCTATAGAGTAATAAATAAGTTACAAGATTGTGAGCAACTGCAACGTGACCTCGAAAATGTTGTGAGATGGACAGCAGGCAATGGTATGTCGATAAACGGGGTTAAAAGTCAGGTTGTGAGTTTCACATAAAGGAAAAGTCCTCTCAGTTTTAATTACTGTGTTGATGGGGTGAAAGTTCCTTTTGGGGATCATTGTAAGTATCTAGGTGTTAATATAAGGAAAGATCTTCATTGGGGTAATCACATAAATGGGATTGTAAATAAAGGGTACAGAACTCTGCACATGGTTATGAGGGTGTTTAGGGGTTGTAGTAAGGATGTAAAGGAGAGGGCATATAAGTCTCTGGTAAGACCCCAACTAGAGTATGGTTCCAGTATATGGGACCCTCACCAGGATTACTCGATTCAAGAACTGGAAAAAATCCAAAGAAAAGCAGCTCGATTTGTTCTGGATGATTTCCAACAAAAGAGTAGCGTTACAAAAATGTTGCAAAGTTTGGGCTGGTCGACTAAGTGGTATGTTCCGAGCTGTCACCGGAGAGATGGCGTGGAATGACATTAGTAAACGAATAAATTTGAGTGGCGTTTATAAAAGTAGGAAAGATCACAATATGAAGATAAAGTTGGAATTCAAGAGGACGAACTGGGGCAAATATTCATTTATAGGAAGAGGAGTTAGGGATTGGAATAACTTACCAAGGGAGATGTTCAATAAATTTCCAATTTCTTTGAAATCATTTAGGAAAAGGCTAGGAAAACAACAGATAGGGAATCTGCCACCTGGGCGACTGCCCTAAATGCAGATCAGTATTGATTGATTGATTGATTGATTCCGTAGCGAAGCACGTATTTATCAGCTAGACTATTATAAGGTAAGATTGCATATAAGATTATATACACGCTTAAAGCAGGGCGGACGCGTGCGACGTAAGTTCAGCTGAGGCAGCTTCCGTAGCGCAGAGTACAAACACCGTGCGTTCGGTCTGAGTTTATATGCGAGACCCTGTATAGGCAGCCATATGTGGCAGAGGACAGTGGAGATTGGAATGTGCGGAAAGGCTTTGCGAGCTAAGACAGCAGCCGGCTGTGAGAGCTGACGTGTACCGGCTCGCTGAAATCTTATCTGATGTTTTTTCGATCAGTTGCGGTGGTGATTATGGTTTTAATTGGAAGTACAGCTAGGCAACCATCCTCTATATAGCACTAATCAGAGAGGAAAAAAAATGGAAATTGTCCGACACTTTGAAAAAGGAAGGTATCGGCTAAAGACAAGGGCCACGAAGGGCGTGAAAATAAAGACTCCCTAAGGCCTTGAATGTTCTTATACCGTCGGGGTCGGAAAAGAACAAGAGTTAACCAAGGGAGGTCAGATAGGATAGATGAAAGTGATGAGCTTGACACAAGTGGAAGCAATGTCATGTCTCAGTTAAGGGCCCCGTGGTCGCCAAAGCACCCCCAAGGCCTCTTGGTCGCCTCTTACAACAGGCAGGGGATACCGTGTGTTATTCTACCGTCGCCACCCACAGGGGGAGCGATCAGTCGCAGCTGTGGCCGCAGATGTCATACGATTGCACAGTTACCGTGACCCGAAATGTTCTCTTCTTGTTTATAAAACAAAATAAGTTCTACACGTAAATACCGATGATCGAAATCATTTTTGTATGTAAGAGAAGAGAAGAAAAAGGGATGAATGTTGATTCAGTTTTATGCTGTTATTCTACAATGTCTTTTTTTTTCTTTTTTTTCTGACACTCCTGTCCCTCATTCTTCACCTACAGAGGTGGTCACCCCACATCAATACAAGCTACGGTATTTATTGTGAGCAAATTTGAATTAATGTATACGAGGTGTCACTCCTCAAACGAGAGTTCGTCGTGGATCACAGTGCGTTCTACAAATGAAATACTGAAGTAAGGGGCAAATTCATCCTCCACCACCAATGAGTCTGGCTCGATAAATCATAGTCTAAGGCAGGGCCTCTCAAACGCCCAAAATCTCACGCGTGCAGATAGAGGCGCAAGAGCTCCGTGCACTGTGCATCGCTGCCGCTCGGCATGGCTCGGATCAACGCTTCGTCTCTGGGCTACTCGGCTAAGCTCGGCTCAACTCGCCTATACTCGGCTCAAGTCAGCCCGGATTTTTGAGCGCTACGGCGCAAGTGGGGCAGAGGGAGAGAGGCGGAGCGAGCGAGACAGGCGTGAGGAAAGAGAGAGTAAGCGCTATTGCTCCAAATCGAGGAGTGGGGGGTCTGCACTCTGGTCAACCAAGCCAAGTCGTCTTTTGCACCGTGCACAGTGCATGCACCACGCGCATGCACCCTGAGAGGCCCTGGTCTAAGGTCTTGGATTCGATCCTGGAGATTGAAGTCGAAATATCGGAATCCACGACAATGGCACATTTGACGAGTAGGTCACTCTTAAGCTTAATTTGCTATTTGCATTATGTCGTACCGACACAGATAGGTCTTATGGCGACGATAGGACAGGAAAGGACTAGGAGTGGGAAGGAAGCGATCGTGGCCTTAATTAAGTACAGCCCCAGCATTTTCCCGGTGTGAAAATAGGAAACCACGGAGAACCATCTTCAGGGCTGCCGACTGTGGGGTTCGAACCCACTATTTCCGGATGTGAGCTCACAGCTGCGCGCCCCTCACCGCACGGCCAACTCGCCCGGTAAGCTTCATTTGATGCCTCTGATGTGCACAAGCATATTTCCTCATAAATAACGTTTCCTCAAATGTGTTTGCATTCTTAATGCGTAGTTTATACTACAGTTAAGTCCATATTACGAGATGTACCCTACACGAGGTCGCGAAGGCCATCTTCAAGGCTGATGAGCTTGGCAAGTAGTCTTATCTTAACTGTCAACAAATGGATTTGTCTGCTCTAATCCAGTCGTTCCTCACGCCTGCCTGCTACTCAAATTGCACCTAGTTTCATCATCCGAAAGAAACACAATCTAGGCTGCTCGAATACCAGCCAATAATAATAATTATTATTATTATTATTACAGCCTTCTTCCTAGACTTACCTGACCTTGTAAAGGGATTCACATTGCGGACTAATAATATGAATATGCTGTAATTAAAACTTTTTTTTTTTTTGCTAGGGGCTTTACGTCGCACCGACACAGATAGGTCTTATGGCGACGATGGGATAGGAAAGGCCTAGGAGTTGGAAGGAAGCGGCCGTGGCCTTAATTAAGGTACAGCCCCAGCATTTGCCTGGTGTGAAAATGGGAAACCACGGAAAACCATCTTCAGGGCTGCCGATAGTGGGATTCGAACCTACTATCTCCCGGATGCAAGCTCACAGCCACGCGCGTAATTAAAACTAGCGGCCAGTATCCAGTAATCGGGAGATAGTGGGTTCGAGCCCCACTGTCGGCAGCCCTGAAGATGGTTTTCCGTGGTTTCCCATTTTCACACCAGGCAAATGCTGGAAGATAGTGGGTTCTAACCCCACTGTCGGCAGCCCTGAAGATGGTTTTCAATGGTTTCCCATTTTCACACCAGGCAAATGCTGGGGCTGTACCTTAATAAACTAGCTGTAGTACCTGTCGTTGACGGAATAATCATATAGCATGTGTAAAGTTACCTGAATTCCCCAGTACCGAGCTCGATAGCTGCAGTCGCTTAAGGGAGGTGTAATCGGAAATGAAAGCTGTTCCTTAAAAAATCATTCTTTTTTCTTTTTTGCTATTTGTTTTACGTTGGGAGAGGAAAGGCCTAGCAATGGGAAGGAAGCGGCCGTGGCCTTAATACATTAAGGTACAGCCCCCAGCTTTTGCCTGGTGTGAAAATGGGAAACCACGGAAAACCATCTTCAGGGCTGCCGACAGTGGGGTTCGAATTCACTATCTCCGGATGTGAGCTCACAGCTGCGCGCTCCTAACCGCACGGCCAACTCGCCCGGTCAGCCATTTTCTCGTGATGTACACATACATACATACATACATACATAGATGAAGGAAAATTATTAAAAAGTGCGTTTCCTTGTTATTGTGAACACAGCCCATGCAAAAATACCATTATTTTTAAATTCTGAGCAATGTAGAGACAAAACTTTTATTTTAGATATATGTACAGATATTCCCGAACCGTTATATTACCGGACGAGTTGGTCGTGTGGTTAGGGGCGCGCAGCTGTGAACTTGCATCCGGGAGATAGTGGGTTCGAGCCCCACTGTCTGCAGTCCTGAAGATGGTTTTCCGTGGTTTCCCATTTTCACACCAGGCAAATGCTGGAGCTGTACCTAAATTAAGGCCACGGCCGCCTTTCTTATCCCATCGTCTGTGCGACGTGAAGCCAATTCGAAAAATAAAAAAATAAAATCAGAACCGTTATATTTGTCTAGTGTGGACATTGTGGAAGCTCGCAGAAAGACGAAGGCAGTATTATCTAACTTAATAAATATTATGCTACGTACGGTTCTTGTAGACAGAAGTCACTGAGCGGAGCAATAATGTGTGACAACTTGCATGTTCCAGGCATTGTTTTCGTTTAGTAATAACGCTGTCGAACTCATCGGAAACAATCCATAGTTGGACAACACAGTCAACTGCGCACCTACATTAAACTACAGTGACCCGATATCCCCTTATTGAAAACCAGCAAGATACCCGTGCTTCGGTATGGTATTATACGGAAATTTATAATTGAATGTTTAACATTATAAACCAAACAAAACAAATCCCATGGCACAACAGCCCCGAAGGACCATGGCCTACCAAGCGACCGCTGCTCAGTCCGAAGGCCTGCAGATGACGAGATGTCGTGTGGTCAGCACGACGGATCCCCTCGACCGTTATTCTTGGCTTTCTAGACCGGGGCCGCCATCTGACTGTCAGATAGCACCTCAATTGTAATCACGCAGGCTCAGTGGACCTCGAACCAGCCCTCAGATGAAGGTAAAAATCCCTGACCTGGCCGGGAATCGAACCCGGGGTCTCCGGGAAGAGGCAGGCGCGCTACCCCTACACCGCGGGGCCGGCACATTTTATATATAATCCGCCAGAATTCGCGATCTAACTGCAAAGTTCCTCCTATTCTTCAAACTTACTTCCAGCAATCGATTTCGTATTTCCCGGGCTAGCTCCAGGTATTCCGCTTGGTCAGTTGGGTCCCTAAATCTTTGACACCTTTTCCTATAAGCATTTTTAATATGGACAAATCCTTGGGGAGATCCGGCGTGGTGTCGTATGGGTGCCACGGCGGTTTTGAAGTCGCGGCCGGACTGCATTCGTAGTCATTACCCGGTCAGGACCCGTTCCCAGCGCGGTCCGCACATTTGATGATGATGCTTGTTGTTTAAAGGGGCTTAACATCGAAGGTAATCGGCCCCTAATGAAACGAGATGGACGACATGATATGAGAATTAAAATTTTAAAATGTATCCAATGACTGGAGTTAAAAAAATAATGGTGATGAAAAATGGTAATGAGATTAAAACAATCAGTGGATCTAATTCGTAATGCTTTATTTCTAATAAGATAATAGAAAATACAGGTGACCAAGGAGTAAGGCATTGCCTGGAATACAGATGTATATATCATTCAAAGTAGAAGTTAAAATAACACATTAAAATACGCAACACGAGCTAAAATAAAGTCAATGGGATAAAAGCGCAGTGAACACAAATACACTAGGACAAACGATATCATCACACACGATGAAGACCACTATCCCTCATAAAATAGATGACGAGGTCTGCGGACTGCTCGTCACCGCGCAGGATGAGGGAGATGGTACGCGGAAGTTTTAGACTACGGCGCAGACCGACCAGGTCCACGCACTCCGTACGGATGTGTACCACGGTAAGATGATCGCCGTAAGTACATACCGGAGGGGGTTGTTCTTTCAATAAATGGGAGTGCGATAGTACACAGTGGCCGATCCGAAGACGACATAATACCACTGTTTCCCTCCGAGAAACCCGAAGGGAAGTCCTCCATACCTTCGTTGTACCTTTTATCGCTCTCAGCTTATTTGGAAGAACCAATGGGACATAACCAGATGTCTCAGGTGAGAGCGAATATCACTTGCTGGAACCTTGTAAGGCAACGAGGGCAGTGTTACTGCCTCCTTGGCAGCCATATGCTAACTCGTTTTCCTCTACACCAATGTGGCTTGGGAGCCACAGAAACGTGATTCTGGTGCCGGCATCCGAACACCCGGCCAGCAGGTCCTGGATCCGCTGCACCAGAGGGTGCCGAGGGAAACAGGTATCAATAGACTGAAGCGAGCTCAAGGTGTCAGTACACACAAGAAAGTGTTGGCGCTCATCGGACAGTGCATACTGCAGAGCTTCACGGATAGCATAGAGCTCCGCTGTGTACACACTACAGGTTTCCGGGAGAGCAAAAAGAAACCTATCAGTGTTGACAACGAACGCACAGCCCACTTTCGTGTCTGTTCTCGAGCCATCCGTGTAAATGACGATTGAACCTGGATACCGGCAAACAACGGATAGAAAGAGCCTCCGATAAATCGAAGGGTCCGTGTTTTCCTTCGGGCCAGTGTGCAGATCCAGGATTATTTCAGGACGTCGTACACCCACGGAGGTACCCCACTTGGTTGTCTGACAAGGCAAGGAACCGAAGGTACGTGAAACAATCTCTGACTGCTATCCAAGAGTATTCCAACCGCCACCTTGCCCGAGGACAAGCAGCGTACAGCCGACGGTGTCCATAGTTGAATACGCAAGGACAGCTTGGGTGAAGTGGCATCTGTCGCAAATTTGCAGCATACGACAGAAGGAGCTGCTGGCGCCTCAGGTGTAAAGGTGGCACGCCAGATTCAGCGAGCAGGCTAGCTATGGGGCTTGTTCGAAAAACTCCCGTCACCAACCTAACCCCCGCTGTGATGGATACTGTTCAATCTCGCAAGAACGCTTGGTCTTACTGAGCCATATACTGCACTGTCGTAAATCGGGATAAAATATGTGCCCTATATGAGCGTAGGAGCACCGTGCGGTCGGCTCCCCAATTAGTGCTGCTAAGAAACTTCAAGAGATTAAGCCTCTTGGTGCATAGCACTTTTAGCTGCCGCACTTGTGGCTCCAACGATAATGTACTATCTAAAAGGAGCCCAAGAAATCGGTAAGTATCAACTACAGGAATAGCGACATTTCCTAAATAAAGCTCAGGATGTGGGAGAAGAGTACGTTGCCGACAAAAGTGGACAACAGAGGTCTTTGTGGTGGAAAACCGAAAGCCATATTCGAAGGTCCACTGCTCCACTCTCCCGAATAGCTTGGTGTAATTGACGCTCGGTGACTGCCATATTACGCGAGCTATAGTCAGAGCAAAATCGTCCATATATAGCGACGGTATTACTGCTGAACCAGCAGCAGCAGCAACAATACCGTTTATGTCAATCGCGAACAGAGTGACACTAAGAACCGATCCGTGGGGGACTCCATTTTCCTGAACGTGGTATTGCGAATATCAATCAATCAATCAATCAATACTGATCTGCATTTAGGGCAGTCGCCCAGGTGGCAGATTCCCTATCTGTTGCTTTCCTAGCCCTTTCCGAAATGATTTCAAAGAAATTGGAAATTTATTGAACATCTCCCTTGGCAAGTTATTCCAATCCCTAACTCCCCTTCCTATAAATGAATATTTGCCCCAGTTTGTCCTCTTGAATTCCAACTTTATCTTCATATTGTGATCTTTCCTACTTTTATAAACGCCTATTCGTATACTAATGTCATTCCACGCCATCTCTCCGCTGACAGCTCGGAACATACCACTTAGTCGAGCAGCTCTTCTTCTTTCTCTCAATTCTTCCCAACCCAAACATTGCAACATTTTTGTAACGCTACTCTTTTGTCGGAAATCACTCAGAACAAATCGAGCTGCTTTTCTTTGGATTTTTTCCAGTTCTTGAATCAGGTAATCCTGGTGAGGGTCCCATACACTGGAACCATACTCTAGTTGGGGTCTTACCAGAGACTTATATGCACTCTCCTTTACATCCTTACTACAACCCCTGAACACCCTCATAACCATGTGCAGAGATCGGTACCCTTTATTTACAATCCCATTTATGTGATTACCCCAGTGAAGATCTTTCCTTATATTAACACCTAGATACTTACAATGATCCCCAAAAGGAACTTTCACCCCATCAATGCAGTAATTAAAACTGAGAGGACTTTTCCTATTTGTGAAACTCACAACCTGACTTTTAGCCCCGTTTATCAACATACCATTGTCTGCTGTCCATCTCACAACATTTTCGAGGTCACGTTGCAGTTGCTCACAATCTTGTAACTTATTTATCACTCTATAGAGAATAACATCATCCGCAAAAAGCCTTACCTCTGATTCCACTCCTTTACTCATATCATTTATATATAAAAGAAAACATAAAGGTCCGATAACACTGCCCTGAGGAACTCCCCTCTCAACTATTACAGGGTCAGACAAAGCTTCACCTACTCTAACTCTCTGAGATCTATTTTCTAGAAATATAGCAACCCATTCAATCACTCTTTTGTCTAGTCCAATTGCACTCATTTTTGCCAGTAGTCTCCCATGATCCACCCTATCAAATGCTTTAGACATGTCAATCGCGATACAGTCCATTTGACCTCCAGAATCCAAGATATCTGCTATATCTTGCTGGAATCCTACAAGTTGAGCTTCAGTGGAATAACCTTTCCTAAAACCGAATTGCCTTCTATCGAACCAGTTATTAATTTCACAAACATGTCTAATATAATCAGAAAGAATGCCTTCCCAAAGCTTACATACAATGCATGTCAAACTTACTGGCCTGTAATTTTCAGCTTTATGTCTATCACCCTTTCCTTTATACACAGGGGCTACTATAGCAACTCTCCATTCATCTGGTATAGCTCCTTCGACCAAACAATAATCAAATAATCAAATAAGTACTCGGACACGGAATAGTCGGAGGGACAAAAATCCGCAGTAAATACCGGCAAGTTACCTCGGAATCTCCACTGATGCAGGACTGAAAGGATGCCATATCGCCATGTGGTGTCATAGACCTTTCCTTAGTCAAAGAAAACAGCTACCAAATGCTGCTTGCGGAGAAACGCATCCTGGATAGAGCTCTCCAGGCGGACCAAATGGTCAGCGGGCGAGCGAGCGGCTCGAAAACCACATTGGTACTCGGACAACAGTCCTTGTTTCACCAGACACCACACAAGTCGGCGATTTCCCATCCTCTCAAATAGCTTACACAGGCAGTTTGTAAGACAAATCGGTTTGTAACTTCTTGCATACTTAGGATCTTTGTCAGGCTTGAGGACAGGAATTACTATGCCCTCTCCCCACTGAGATGGAAATTCACCTTCTATCCAGATTCGGTTGAACACGCGAAGGAGATATAACAGACTGTCCTCACTAAGGTGTTTCAGCATCTGGTTATGGACATTGTCTGACCCAGGAGAAGTGTCCTTGCAAAGCGCCAAGGTGCTGCGGAGTTCCCACTCTGTAAAGGGCACGTTATAGTCCTCTGAAGCGTGAGTGGCAAAACTAAGGTGATGACGTTCTGCCTCCCACTTCAGTGCGAGGAAATCACGATTGTAATTCCCGGAGCTGGACACATCCGCGAAATGACTTGCGAGATGGTTAGCAATCAAGAGAGGTTCAGTGACGAGACTGCCAGCAATGGAAATTCCCGGTACAGAAGATGGTCCTTGGATACCCGAAATACGTCGAAGTTTAGTCCATACTTGCGATGATGATGTATGTGACGTCATAGACGACATATCTCTCCCACGAAGCTTTCTTACTTTGACGAATAAGTACTCGCGCTTTAGCGCGGAGTTTCTTAAATGTTACCAAGTTGCCCACGTTGCCAAGTTGCCTACGATAACGTGTATGGGCTCGATGGCGTTCTTTGATAGCTTCTGCAATTTCTTCGTTCCACCAAGGAACGAGTTTTCGGCGAGGAGGCCCTGAGAAAGAGGGAATGGACTCCTCAGCAGCAGCAAGGATAACTTGTGTTATGTAAGTTATTTCGCCGTCCACGGTCTGCGTGGTATCGGCGTTAAAGTCAGCTAGGGATGTGAACTTTGGCTAATCAGCATGTTTAAGGAGGAGGAGGAGCCTCGACGGATTTTTGTTGTAACAAAGTAGGAATAATGGGGAAATAGTCACTGTCACAAAGATCGTCGTGTGTATTCCACCGAAACAGCTGAACCAGTGCTCGTTGGTGAGCTGCTAGTGGCTATGCTACTCGGCTATCACGCTCCTGTATACCGAGTATCGTCTATTCTTGGTTTGGTCATCTCCTCATTGCTGAAGATCGTGATCTTCCTTTACACATTTTGTGAGAGTTCTTCATGTTATTCTTTCTTCAGCTTTGCTGTATGCGCTCAAAGCTGTAGGACTAATACTTTTAATTTTATGAGACCATCGTATAAGCATTATCCACGTGGTCTTTACCAAGACACTTCAAGACTGGACTAGGCGCATGTCACTTTAGCTTTAGCCGTACCGGTATTAACAGTTCATGAGTAGATGTGGGTATTTTTGTTGCAAAAATAGTCTTATTTAAAAATAGCAAGTTCAGACGTTTCGAAGACACTGTTAACATTAATAATTGAAAGGCTTTTATAGACATGATATAGGCTTTTGGGCTTTTCTTGACACTGCATAATCCCAAAAGCCTGTATCATGTCTATAAGTACGGGCCGTAAAAGCACCAATGGCAGAAGACTTTTAGTTTTGACAGAAATTATTGTAGACAACTTCTTATTTTTCAGCATTTAAGGACACTTTTACTCTCCGTCCCGCGTAGTAGGAAATATAATAGTAATCCACCAGTTGTAAAAATCATATAACCAGATCTCAGTTCAGAATTGTAATGTAAATACGGTATATTTACATAGTACCTTGTCTGTATTATTTGTGTGTGTCTATTAGAGCATAGAAGGGTAAAATATTACTAATAATGATCTGTCTACGCATTTAGCTTTATTGATAATTTTTGAGTAGTTCTTGCGAATTACACACTTACAATTTCCATTTCTGTTTGTGTTTAGTAGAAACATATTAGCTGTCTCTGTGGATCAGTGGTAGAGTGTCGGTCTCCGGATCCTAAGATAGCGGGTTCAAACCCGGCAGAGGTAGTCAGATTTTTCAAGGGCGGAGAAAGTCCATTCGATACCCCATGTCTTACCGATGTCGGCTTGTAAAAGATCTCTGATGACACATTTGGTGTTTACCCGACAAAATACATTAAATCTCAGCCATAGGCGCCCAAGAGATTTTCGGTTTACTCGGTCTGCTATGTAGTAGGCCTAGAATAAAACAGAACATCGACAGCCAGATAGCGTCAAATCGAAATGTCTGCACACGGTAGCTGAGACCATACGATTATTAGTATTAGTAGTAGTAGTAGTAGTAGTAGTAACATATTGTAATTAGGATACGTCTGAACGTAGTTTAAAATTAGTGTAGTGTATTGTAGTATCTTATTAGAAATTAGCGTGCTTATTCTATTGTAAAATATTTGTGTAGTATAGAAGTATCTGTAGAAACCATCTTACTAGAATTCTGTTATTGTAATTAGGATATATTTGACTTTCTTTCTTAATCTGTTTACCCTCCAGGGTTGGTTTTCCCCTCGGGCTCAGCGAGGGATCCCACCTCTACCGCCTCAATGGCAGTGTCCTGGAGCGTGAAACTTTGGGTCGGGGATACAACTGGGGAGAATGACCAGTACCTCGCCCAGGCGGCCTCACCTGCTATGCTGAACAGGGGCCTTGTCGGGGATAGGAAGATTGGAAAGGATAGACAAGGAAGAGGGAAGGAAGCGGCCGTAGCCTTACGTTAGGTACCATCCCGGCATTAGCCTGGAGGAGAAGTGGGAAACCACGGAAAACCGCTTCGAGGAAGGCTGAGGAGGGAATCGAGCCCCCCTCTACTCAGTTGACCTCCCGAGGCTTAGTGGACCCCGTACCACTTTTCAAATTTCGTGGCAGAGCCGGGAATCTAACCCGGGCCTCCGGAAGTGGCAGCTAATCACACTAACCACTACACCACTGAGGCGGACATATGTTTACCTGCAGTTTAAAATTGAGTAAATCTTGTGTATTTCTTTCGGTATTCAGTAAATAACGACAGTTTTTATCCTGTTACTTTGTTGTAGGATAAAAATATAGCACGGCTAAGTAGTATTTTAGTGTAGTAGTATATTAATTGCCTTATTGTCGTGTGATCTTTGTGTACTATACTACACAATCTTTCTTTCCTTTCATTTTTTGTACATATTTATTTTTCCTGTCCTTTTCATTTCATTTCTCCGTAAAGAATGGCTAAGGAGTGCAAGTGTAGGAACTGTGGGTGCGGTCAAGCATTAAGGAGCATAAAGAAGGAGTTGGAGAGTTTGATGGAGATAATTAGGATTCTCTCAGAAGACAGGAAGGAAGGTGAACACCCTCAAACAATGTACAGGATGCAGTAGGTATAAAAGAGGGTTGGGAAGGAAAGGGGAGAATTGTAGAAGACAGGTGGTCGAATGTCTAAACGGAAGGAGATTGCAGGCTAAGGGTTGTATGCAGGATTAGAATTCAGGACAGGTGTCTGTGATATATCTGTACGAGTCACTGCAGGTAGAACAACAGAAGGAAGATGAGGAACAGGGAACTGTTGCTGAGAAGTGTGAAAGTAGCAGGAAGGGAAAAGGTAGGAAAAGGAAATGTAGAGTAGAGGAAAGGAAAAGACGGCTGGAACAGGGTCTTGAGGAGGGGGGGGGGGGGAGGAGGAGGATGTAGCTTCTGCAGCAGTGAGGAGACATAGGGCTGACCAAGAGGGGAGGGGATCAAATGAGGTGGGTAGGGTTCAGGCTCTGGTCATGAAAGAGGAAAGAGAACCGGGATAGAGTGTTATCCAGGAATTAGGTTGAGGCAGATGTTGCAGAAAGTAGAAAAGAAGGAGGGAAAGGAGAAGGTGGTAGTGTTTCACGTTGGTACCAACAACGTAAGGCAAGCTGGTATAAGTAACATAGTTGAGGATGTGTGGGATCTGGTAATGCAGCACGGGTGAAATTCAAGGAAGCGGAGATTGTTATCAATGGAATACTGTGTAGGAGGAAAACTGACTGGGGATTTAAATGAGACTATGGAGTGCGTATGTGGGAAACTGAGGGTGAGATTTCTAGATCCTACTGGGTGGGTAGGAGATGGGCATCTGCACTCAGATGGCCTTCATTTAAACCGCAGTGGTATATATAAGTTGGGAAATTTGTTTAGGAGGGTTATAGTGAAGTACATTCAGTGAAACGGGGTGGCCTAGGGAGCGGTGATAAGGGTACAGGGAACCGGAACTCGAGTAGGGATGACATAAAAATGTTAGTGCTCAACCTTAGAAGTAATTCTATTTACTGCGCAGCTCTTGTTTTCACAGAAAAAACACACTTTTTGGTTGTTTCTATTTTGGCATTTTTCTTGCACAGAATTACTTGGGAGGATAATTTTGTATTGAAGCAGTAAGTTATATGACTGTTGTTTCCAACCCCTTGTCGTTTCCATTTCCTCTTGGCCTTGAAATAAGCGGGGTGAATGACTGGCTGTAGAGGCGGGTGCGGAGGCTGGCGAATTCCTTGTGCTTGAGACAGGTTAGGAAATACTTTCTCTTATTTACCAGAGTTCTGTATTGTGTTCTTTCTCATATCTAGGAAATACATATTCATTCATTTCCTACTCACTAACAATTGCTGATTAGTTTGCTTGGTCATTAAAGATATTTAGCAAATACAACCAACCTTATGTAAGAAATTTTTTTTTTTTTTTTTACGTTTTATACTTTTTATGTTGTCACTTGTGGATTTTTGTCAGTCTGATAATGAAGAAAACATACATAAATGAAAAAGAACATTTTAAAATGATTAAAAATTCATCAAAATGGCATATATTGATGTAAAAGCTTGTTGAATGTTGAAATAATGGCTAATCCACCCGAATCGGCACAAAAATAATACAAAAGATTGCAAAATAAAATCGTGCTGTTACCGTTTGTTACATCGCAGAATGAATTTCTATACTACTGAGCAACGTCCTAATGCAAAGGGAAAATAAGATGTTATTTCAGCAACATCCACCCCTTTTCTCCAGACTGCCCTAAACATTACTTGACACTTTTTTATAGAACTGCGCAAGTTTATTTGCAATGTATGTATTAGACATACGCATGCCATTATATAAGTTACTTGCACATACACACTTTTCTTAGAAACAATTGAACCTACTGACGTCCGAAACGGGGGAGGAGCTTACCGTCAGCTGTTTCCAATATGGCGGCGAGATAGTGACGGGATGTAAACACGACAGTGATCGGGTGTGCGTCTGTAGGATGTATTAAGTGTTCAAAATGTCTTTGGTGTCGTATGCGCAACTGTTGAGAGTTGTCGGAGATTTCATGCGTCCATTAGTGGAAGGGGAAGAGATATTCAAGCGTAATTACTTGATATGTGTAGGTAAAAAGTTTGAAACAGAAGATGAAACTGGTTGTGTTTACAATCATCCCACATCGATTCAAAACCGCACAAAGTTAATGTTGTCTTGAACAAGGGGGTGAAAATGTGAAGTGCAACTGTATATGTAAAGCGGGTTTGTCAGAGAAATGTTACCGCTGACACGCTAATTCACCTTAACAGTTAAGCTACTGTAATTTTCCACTATTAGAGGTTATGGAGTAATTTCTTAGCCAGGTGACGGGGGAGTTACCTGTTTTGTCAACTGTAATCTTGGGGAAGAAAGAAAATAATAATTCTACTAAGTAAATGTTGTAAAGCAAATAAATCCTAGGCTTTATACAGGCTTGTGTTGGAACAGCCCACATAAACTTAAATGTTCTTCCATTTTTACCATCAGCACAAAAGTTAGAATTTAGAACCGACAATAATAAGTATAAAAAAATTATAACTACCTACAGAATATGCAGAGCAAAGTTGGAAAATTATAATTTAAGAGTACTATAACCTCTACAGTCACAGCTGTTTGGGGTTGAAGAATACTTGGTTTGTCCAATTCTACCAAATAATTAGGTTATGGCTTCTAATTTATGATGACCGGGCGAGTTGGCCGTGCGGTTAGGAGCGTGTAGCTGTGAGTTCGCATCCGGGAGATAGTGGGTTCGAACCCCACTGTCGGCAGCCCTGAAGATGGTTTTCCGTGGTATCCCATTTTCTCACCAGGCAAATGCTGGGACTGTACCTTAATTAAGGCCACGGCCGCTTCCTTCCCATTCCTAGACCTTTCCCGTCACATCGTCGCCATAAGACCTCTCTGTGTCGGTGTAACGTAAAACAAATAGCAAAAAAAGCTAATTTATGACGGCAAAATACTACATATTTTCTTTCATTGATAGAAGTATTATATAGGCAATTTAAATTCAGTGCTTAATTACTATCAGTTAAAGATATTACTCACATGTAGATAGTTAATTTACTGTCTGCTGTTACACATAAGAAGAAGTTTACAAAGAGCGGATTACATTCTATGTGCGGCACAGAAGTATTAGGCTACAAGTTTATCAGTATTTTTGATGTAGCTAAATCTTTGTGAATACAAATTAGAGATAATAACTATCAATGAGTACAATAAACAGTACCGGTACCTACGCTGTGGAAAGAAGTCGTCTTCACGAGAATGCAGACTGCGCACTGTCATGTATCGCGCAATGCGTTTTCCAATTGACAGCGCGGAAACCCATCTTTCTCTCTGAACTTTTTGTACAGGAAAGTAGTGACCAGATTTCGCATCCGTTTTATACGATTTGCAACCTTAAACAGAGCAGTACCTCCTCAAATTTGACAACTTTCTTTCTGTTTCCATCACGACGTCAATGCTTCACCATGTAAATATACCTCACCAGTCACTATGTTGCAGCTTCAACATTCTACCGCGTGGCTGCGCCATCCAACTTTTCTGACGTCAATAGATATAGTGTTTGTTATACGAGGAACATACACTACCATGCGTTCATCCCTTTTCTTTTTCAGAGATTACACATTAAGGAGTAAGACGTCCGAAGATAGCGAGTTCAAAACCGACAGAAAAAATTCGGATTTCTGACTGAAGGGCGAAAAAGTAAATTGGGTCATCCATGTCGGCATGTAAACGGTATTTTGCGACATATTTGGTGTCGCCAACAGAATTGAGGTTTCTCTGTCTTCTGGTAGACGGAATCTGAACGTCCAAATAAACAACCAGGCAGCCTAAATGGTGTCAAAAATGTCTGCAACCATACGAATCCATACGATATTATTATTATTATTATTATTATTATTATTATTATTATTATTATTATTATTATTATTATTATTATTATTATTATTACCTCATTTCTTGGGAATAGGTTTAACAACATTCTGACTACAATCGGATGGTACTTCTGTATCATACATCTTACATATTTAATAGAATAACCTCGCCATGCTGGTTTTCCTAAGGCAGACAGTAATTCTAAGGAAGTCAAATTCTAGGTGCTTTCTTCGTATTTAGGTCTCTCAAAGATCTATCGAATTCCTATCTCAAAATTGCCTTTCGCATTTCATCAGCATCAGCAGCCATGTTCCGAAACTTTATCATCTATTTTCCCTTGATACATTTGTTCAATATGTCCCCGCCATCTTTATCTTTTCTTCTTTCCTATTAGTGGTTTTCCACCCGAGCTCTTAATATTCATAGACTTTCCTATATGCAGCATCTACCTTTCTCAACCATACAACCTTCAACAACCTTGTACTTCTCTTTCAGCCATTCTTCCTTAGCTGTCCTGCTCTTTCTATCTACCTCATTCCTTAATCGCCTGTATTCTTTTCTGCCCTTGGCCTGGCTGGGTGGCTCAGACGGCTGAGGCGCTGGCCTTCTGACCGCAACTTTACAGGTTCGATCCTGGCTCAGTCCGGTGGTATTTGAAAGTGCTCAAATACGTCAGCCTTGCATCGGTAGATTTACTGGCATGTAAAAGGACTCCTGCGGGACTAAATTCCGGCACCTCAGTGACTCCGAAAACCGTCATATTTTGCTTTCTTTTAGAATAGAATACTCCCATCCCCTAGTTCCGTATCATCTGAAACTGGGAAGAGAGTAATCTACATTATTGTTTTCTTTATACATGCATTTGATGTTCCTTACTACAACTACTTTGTCACTTACTACATGAAACATTATAATTAAGCCTAGTAAATGTTTCACCCATTTTCCAAATAATCACTATCCCCCCCCCCCCCCAGACGTTGACGCACACAAAATGCTGACAATTGTGTACCCTAATTTATTTGTCCGGTTAAAACTGTATTAGCTTGAGAAATTTCGTCTGAAATTTTGTCATTTACTTTGGAAATTTGGTCTGCAGTTATGTTAGGCCGTAATTGACGTCTGAAAGTTTGTCATTGAGTGCCTGCATCATGATCATTAAGTTAGAACACATTTTGGTAATATTTACCTCCTCTTCTGATGCCGAGTCCAATGTTTCGTCCACCTCGATAAAAAAACTTTTCGGGAACTTCTCCTTTTTCGAAGAGATCTTCTCGTAATCGCGTCTTCAATAGTTTCTTCTTGCCGTTCGTTGGAAGATTTCTATTTGCGAGTTCGTCTTTGAGTTGTACGGACATATTTTCTAGTATCACTTGCATTTTGTTCTAATTAGCACTTACACTTGTATTCACTAGAAAATTACTATTACGTCCCAATCACGGTCGCCAGTTGATGTAAACACTTCATAGCCATACCTCACAATAATAATAATAATAATAATAATAATAATAATAATAATAATAATAATAATAATAATAATAATAGTCCGACTCGTTGGCTGAACGGTCAGCGTTCTGGCCTTCGGTTCAGAGGGTCCCGGGTTCGATTCCCGGCCGGGTCGGGGATTTTAACCTTAATCGGTTAATTCCTACGGCTCGGGGGCTGGGTGTATGTGTTGTCTTCATCATCATTTCATCCTCAACACGACGCGCAGGTCGCCTACGGGAGTCAAATAGAAAGACCTGCAACTGGCGAGCCGAACCCGTCCTGGGATATCCCGACACTAAAAGCCATACGACATTTCATTTTTTCAATAATAATAATAATAATAATAATAATAATAATAATAATAATAATAATAATCAGTGTACCGGGATGTACACCTCTACGCTGCGCATTTAAATGTTGCGCCTAATAAAACCTCCTCTACAGGACAAACACTGAACTTGAAACTAGACCTACTTAAACTTTTCCTCAGAAGATGTCACTACCGAATATTTTGGTTATTTTGAAGTTTCCCGTACTGTATAAAATTCTACGTGTTTTGTTTACCATTTATCAAGAAGTTTGGACTTTCTGCAACAGATGTCACTACTAACAAACTTTGATCATGCACCCTGGTGCGAAGTGGAAGAACCTTTTTGAAGAAATTTTGTATTCATAAGTTTTTCTTTGCTAAATTTCGTTCATCCATTGTTGGGCTGGCAATATTTATCTTTTCTCTCCGCCTGTTTTGAATCCAACCAATCAAGAATTTCTGTCATTAATTTCCAACCAATCACATATTTCTTCTTCCATTTTGTGTGTAACTTGTGTATCCTCCAATAAAATTCTGGGGGTGTGTCTTGATTATTCATGAAAGGTCTCGAACCTTCCCCGAGGGTTTATAAACTGCGGATTTTCACGTCTCTTGGCCATTTGATCAACATCTAAGTGTGTGTGTGTGAAGCAGGAGGCGGAAGATGTCTCTTTCATGAGGCAGCAGTATTTCGACAAGGTATGGCCACTTAACATCTTCACCTTTTGCTAGCTCCGCAGTTTAACCCGAGGGATAGGTCCGAAACTAATATGTAACCACCTTCTCTAAAATGTAATTTTCTGCCGGCTTATGTAAAATTTCATTAAATCTTTAACTGTAAATCGGGGATAGAGAGTGATACACCCTCTCGAGCTCCCCTTCATCTTGGTTTGAGGTACCGCATTTGTTTTTAATATGTATTAAAGTTATCTCCATCCGAGCAACCTCAGTAGTTTGGGATTAGCCCCTGTTTCGTTGGCCAAGAGCCCTACAGGTTTTTAAATTTCTCTTTGGGAGCTCAATCTTTGACTCCATTCCAGTTGTACTGGGGCCGTTTATTGAACCTATTCTTTTTCACTAAGGCTCCGTAGGTGGGGTACTAGATACCTCTGCGTAATAAGATTGCTATTTGTAAAAAGTGCCTTGTAAGGCCAGTAATTACTAGATTTTCACATTGTGTTGCCTTGAGTAGACTGGGAACCCTGAGAGCACCTCAACTTTTTTCAAGTATTGCAAGAATGCCTCTGGGAGGCTCGATATTGTAATTAGGAGCAAGTGCTCCGTGTGTTAGGGGATTTCTGCCCTTTGAATAAATTAGTGTTTTGTAATGTTGAGCTCGGAGCTCAAAATTGTAAAACTAGGGGCTTGTAGCCCAAGAGTGTTAAAATTCTGAAATCTTGGATCTCTCTAAGTCTTGTTTCCAAATTGTTATTTCATCAAGTGAAAAGTTGCTATAATTTTGTTGTTTCTTCCGAAAATAAACCCTTTGTTAAAATTTTAAATTAACTTTTACTTTGTAGTTAGGACCCATTCATCCCGGCACCTTCTTTCACCTCTGAGTTCCACAGATACCCCGGAACAATCAGTATTGGCATTATTTACCCATGGGTTAAAGAATATTGTTTCCAAGTGACTGTATATTAGTCTGTTACACTTGCATCAATGTTAAACAGTATTTTAAAGTCTAGGACAACATGTATCTTACCCCTCATTAGTTGAATTAGTGTTTACATTATTTTCTCTTATTTTCTTCTGTGCATACTTTTAAAAAACACTAATTTTGCTGAAGCCCTCATTTCTTTCCTGTATACAGAGAGTACAGAGTAATCCTCCGTCCATTTTCTTGTTTTGCTGTTCGTCACTCAGGTCTAGTTTCCCCCAGTTATACACTGATCTTATTTAATCTTGCCTTTCTTCCTAATTTCTTTTTCAATAGCCCTACTAATCTCATCCTTCATGACTGTCCATTCCCCATCTATTGTGTTTCCATCAGCCTTTCCATTTAGTTCTTATGTACCATATTCCTTGAAACAATTCCTCACACTCTTCTCCTTAAACTTGTCTCGATTCTATCTGATTGCATTCCTTCCGTTCTTTAGTTTCTTCAATTTCAGATGACATTTCATGACATGGATAAAATATGTGCCCTATAAAACCGTAGGAGCACCGTGCGGTCTGCACCCCAAATATTCCGTTCCTTGGCGCATTTCACTTTTAACTTACGCACGTGTGGCTCCCACGATAATTTACTATCGAAAAGGAGCCCAAGACATCGGTATGTGACAACTACAGGAAGAACTGCTCCCCCCTTCCTAAATAAAACTCAGGATGGTGGTGAAGGCTTCCGGTAGAATTGAACAACCGCGGTCCTAACAGTTAAAAACCGAAAACCATGTTCTAAGGTTCACTGTTCCACTCTAATATCGTGTTGTAACTGTCGTTGTACGACTGCCATACTCTGTGAGCTATAACGTAAAAAAAATCGTCTACAAATAGCGGCAGTATTGCCGCTGAACCAGAAGCAGCGACAATACCGTTTATGGCAATTGCGAACAGATTGACACTGAGAATAGATCCTTGTGGGACTCCATTTTCTTGAACATGATATTGCGAATATATGCCTTTCCCACTCGGACACGGAATAGATGATTATGATGATGATGATGATGACGATGATGATTATGATGATGTTTGTTTAAGGGGGGCCTCACATCTAGGCCATCGGCCCCTAATTGTACGAAATGAGACGAAATATGACAATTTAAAATTCATCCGCTGACCAGAATTCAAAACTTGATTATAAAAATGAATGAATGAATGAATGAATGAATATGAATGTAAAATAATCAGCGGATCCAACTCACAATATTAAAAGTTTAAAATAATTCGAAAATCAATCCATTGACTAGAATTCAACTTAAAACAATGGTATATACTGATCAAGGGGCTACTTTCAAAGCACAACCCTGAATCGATTATGCTTGTTATCTAAAGGGGTCCAAAATCCAGGTGGACGGCCGCTCATAATGGTACTTGTAGAGTAGACCCATAGTATTTCTCATGTAGCGGTACAAATCACAAATAACGTAGACTGATAGTGTTCCTCACATTGTGGTACTACTCACAGGTAATGTGTACGCACAGATAACACAGACACATGGTGTTTCTCACGTAGTGGTACTAATCACAGGCAACGCCCAGACCCGTGGTGTTCCTAAAAAAGCAGATGATGTCCACAACCAGATGTTGAAACACCCCAGCGAGGATAGCCTATTTTTATCTCCTTGGGGTGTTCCAACCTAATCCGGACAGAAGGTCAGCCTCCGCCATAGTGGCTAATACTATACACGGGTACTCTAAACCCATAGTGATCCACCCACAGACCCATGGTATTCCTCTCACAGTGGTATTAATCGCAAGAAAAGTCTGCTCATGGGGTTCCTCGTGTGATGGTACTAATCACAGGTAATCTCATGGTTCAAAATTCGGCATCCCCTTGGTCACCTCTTTTAGTCGCCTTTTAGTACAGCCAGGGCAGTGGTATGATGATAAACGGGGATAAAAGTCAGGTTGTGAGTTTCACAAATAGGAAATGTCCTCTCAGTTTTAATTACTGCGTTGATGGGGTGAAAGTTCCCTTTGGGGATCATTGTAAGTACCTAGGTATTAATATAAGGAAAGATCTTCATTGGGGTAATCACATAAATATTAATGTAAATAAAGGTTATGAGGGTATTTAGGGGTTGTAGTAAGGATGTAAAGGAGAGAGCATATTTGTCTTTGGTGAGACCCCAACTAGAGTATGGTTCCAGTGTATGGGACCCTCACCAGGATTACTCGATTCAGGAACTGGAAAAATCCAAAGAAAAGCAATTCGATTTGTTCTGGCCGATTTCCGACAAAAGAGTAGCGTTACAAAAATGTTGCAAAGTATGGGCTGGGAAGACTTGGGAGAAAGGAGACGAGCTGCTCGACTAAGTGGTATGTTCCGAGCTGTCAGTGGGGAGATGGCGTCGGAGGACATCAGTAGACGAATAAGGCTGAGTGGTGTCTTTAAAAGTGGGAATGATCACAATATGAAGATAAAGTTGGAATTCACGAGGACAAATTGGGGCAAATATTCTTTTATAGGAAGGGGAGGTAGGGATTAGAATAACTTACCAAGGGAGATGTTCTATAAATTTCCAGTTTCTCTGCAATCATTTAAGAAAAGGCTAGGAAAAGAACAGATAGAGAATCTGCCACCTGGGCGACTGCCCTAAATGCAGATCAGTATTGATTGAATAACGTGGGTGTCCGCGTCCCCCACCCAAAGGGAAGTGTGTTTGGTCCGCTAGAGCTATTTTATTTCGCTCAAGTCCGCCGGCAAGCCGGTTAGGAACCCCATATTCTTCACCAGGGACGCGCCACGTGGGAGTATCACCTCTCTCCCTGCTCTGTCAGTGTTGTAGGGTCGTGGGCACGGATTAGATGGAGGGACCAAAAATTCGCAATAAAAACAGGCAAGTTATCTCGGAATTTCCACTGATGCAGGACTGAAATGATGCTATGTGGTCGTAGGCCTTTTCTAAATCAAAGAAAACAGTCAAAAACTGCTGTTTTCGGAGAAATGAGTCCTGGATAGAACTCTCCAGGCGTACTCAGCGGTCAGTGATGGAGATAGCAGATCGAAAACCACATTGGTAATCGGACTAAAGTTTTCTCCAAGCACCTCACAAGTCGGTGATTCACCATCGTCTCAGAGTTTACACAGACAGTGAGACAAATAGGTCTGTAACTTCCTGCATGCTTAGGATCTTGTGATGATCATGATTCTTGTTGTTTAATGGGACCTAACATCTAGGTCATCGGCCCCTAATGGCACTAAATGAGACGAAATGTAAGGTCAATTAAAAATCCATGATCCTCCACTGACCAGAATTCAAAACGTAAGGACGAAGAATGAATGGATGGATATGAAGTTATAACAATCAGTGGATCCGACCCGCAATGCCCCACATTCCCAGAAACTAGTGTTAAACAATAGTATTACTGACCAAGGGACTGCTTCTAAAGCACAATACTGAATCGATGATGCTTCTAGTCTAAACGGGTCCAAACTCCAGGTTATCGGCCCCTCATAGTGGTACTTATCGCTAGGAAAGTAGAACCATGGTATTTGTCACGTTGCTGTACTAATCAAAAGTAGCGTAGACTCGCGGTATTCCGCACATTGTGGTACTACTCACAGGTAATGTAATGCGCACATGTGACACAGACCTAGGGTGTTTCGCACATTGTGTCGCTACCGTATTTACAGTCAACGCAAACCTATGGTGTTCCTCACATAAATGGACCAGCCACAGGGACTCGCACTATCCCGTGGTGTTCCTCACATAGTGGGTACTAATCATAGACAAGGCAGAACCATGGTTTCGCTCATATCTTGATACGAATCACAGGTACTGTAAAATCCATCCTGAGCACACACTGTCGCTACTAATCACAAACCTATTGTGTACCAAACATAGATGTACTACGCGCAAGTAAAAGCGACCCATGGCGTTCCTTGCGTAATGGTATTAATTACAAGTAGTATCATGGTTCTAATTTGATCATCCCTTGGTCGCCCCTTTTAGTCGCCTCTTACGACAGGCAGAAGATACCGTGGGTGTATTCTTCATCTGCGTCTCCCACCCACAGGGGGTAGTATGTTTGGTCCGCGAAAGGTATTTTATTTCCCTCAAATCCGCCGGCAAGCCGGTTGGGACCCCCCTCCGCCACCTGGGATGTGCCACGTGGAATTATCACCTCTCCCCCTGCTACGCCAGCGTAGTAGGTTCGTGGCTTAGGATCTTTGTCAGACTTGAGGGCAGGAATTACTATTCCCTCTCGCGACTGTGACTGAAACCCATTCTCTATCCAGATTCGGTTGAACACCCCAAGAATATATAAGGGTATCCTCGCTGATGATCGAGTTATGGACATTATCTGGTCCGGGAGCTGCGACCTTGCAAAACACGAAGGCGCTGCGTAGTTCCTACTCCGTAAAGGAAACGTTAATAATAGTCCTCTGAAGCTTGAGTGGCAAAATTATGAAGAAGACGTTCTGCCTCCCGCCTCAGAGCCAGGAAATCAGGATGATAATTTCACGGAATCAGGCACATCTGCGAAATTACTTTCTAGATTGTTAGCAACTGTGGTTGAATCGGTGACGATACTGCCTGCAATGGAAATTCCCCGTACTGAGGATGGTCCTTGTAATCCCGAAATACGCGAAGACGACTTGAGATGACTGTGCATGTTACGTCACGGACGACACACATCTTTCGCATGCAGCTTTTTTTACTCGGTCGAATATGAACCTGCGCCTTAGCGCGAAGTTTTTTTAATGTTACTGAGTTGGCCGCAGTAGGCTGCCTACGATAGCGTTTATGAGTGCGACGTCGTTCTTATATAACTGCTGCAATTTTTTCGTTTTAACAATGAACAAGTTTTCGTTGAGGATCCCAGAAAAAAAGAAATGATGATGATACTTGTTTAAAGGGGCCTGACATCCATGTCATCGGCCCCTAATGGTACGAAATGAAATGACAAATTATAAACCCCAAATCCTTCACTGACCACAATTCAAAACGTGAGGACGATGGATGGATGGATGGATGGATGGATGGATGGATGGATGGATGGATGGATGGATGGATGGATGGATGGATGGATGGATGGATGGATGGATGGATGGATGGATGGATGGATGGATGGATGGATGGATGGATGGATGGATGGATGGATGGATGGATGGATGGATGGATGGATGGATGGATGGATGGATGGATGGATGGATGGATGGATGGATGGATGGATGGATGGATGGATGGATGGATGGATGGATGGATGGATGGATGGATGGATGGATGGATGGATGGATGGATGGATGGATGGATGGATGGATGGATGGATGGATGGATGGATGGATGGATGGATGGATGGATGGATGGATGGATGGATGGATGGATGGATGGATGGATGGATGGATGGATGGATGGATGGATGGATGGATGGATGGATGGATGGATGGATGGATGGATGGATGGATGGATGGATGGATGGATGGATGGATGGATGGATGGATGGATGGATGGATGGATGGATGGATGGATGGATGGATGGATGGATGGATGGATGGATGGATGGATGGATGGATGGATGGATGGATGGATGGATGGATGGATGGATGGATGGATGGATGGATGGATGGATGGATGGATGGATGGATGGATGGATGGATGGATGGATGGATGGATGGATGGATGGATGGATGGATGGATGGATGGATGGATGGATGGATGGATGGATGGATGGATGGATGGATGGATGGATGGATGGATGGATGGATGGATGGATGGATGGATGGATGGATGGATGGATGGATGGATGGATGGATGGATGGATGGATGGATGGATGGATGGATGGATGGATGGATGGATGGATGGATGGATGGATGGATGGATGGATGGATGGATGGATGGATGGATGGATGGATGGATGGATGGATGGATGGATGGATGGATGGATGGATGGATGGATGGATGGATGGATGGATGGATGGATGGATGGATGGATGGATGGATGGATGGATGGATATGAATTTAAAACGATCAGTGGAACCGACCCACAGTGCCTCACATGCACAGAAGCTGGCGTAAAACAATAGTATTACTGACCAAGAGACTGCTTCTATAGATCGATACTGAATCTATGATGCTTGTAGTCGAAAGGAGTCCAAAGTCCAAGTCATCGGCCCGTCATAATAGTACTTATCGCTAGAAAAGTAGAACCATAGTATTTGTCATGATGCGGTACTAATCAAGAGTAGCGTAGACTCGCAATATTCCACACATTATGGTACTACTCACAGGTTATGGAATTCGCACATGTATTACAGACCTACGCTGTTTCGCACATTGCGGCGCCATTGACAGGCAACGCAAACCTATGGTGTTAATTACCTAAGTGTTCTAACCACAGGGAATCGTACTATCCCGTAGTGTTCCTCATATAGTGCGTACTAATCATAGGCAAGCCAGAACCATGGGTTTCCGTCATCCTGTGGTGTCGCTCATATAGTGCTACTAATCACAGGTATTGTAAAAGCCGTCGCGCTCTCATTTGCTCCTAATCACAAACCTATTTGGTACCTAACATAGTGATACTACGCGCAAGTAAATGCGACCCATAGTGTTCCCCGCGTGGTGGTACTAATCACAAGGAGTTTCATGGTTCTAATATCCCTTGGTTGCCCCTTTTAGTCGCCTCTTACGACAGGCAGGGGATACCGTGGGTGTATTCTTCGACTGCGTGCCCCACCCACAGGGGGTAAAGAAGAAATGGACTCACCAGCAGCTAGAATACTTGTATGATATAAGTTATACCGTCGTCTACACTCCGGTTATTCGCTGGTGATGTGAGCTTTGGCCAATCAGCACGTTTAAGAATCCAACCGGGAGGAGCCTCGATGGATTTCTGTTTCAATAAAGTAAGAATAATGGGGAAATGGTCACTATCACAGGTCATCGTGTACATCCCAAACGTCTGTGCGCGAGAAGGTGCCGTGTGTTACGCTGAAATGTGATTGTTCCCCAGTATTCGAAACACAGTACATACATCCTACCGGGCGAGTTGGCCGTGCGCGTAGAGGCGCGCGGCTGTGAGCTTGCATCCGGGAGATAGTAGGTTCGAATCCCACTATCGGCAGCCCTGAAGATGGTTTTCCGTGGTTTCCCATTTTCACACCAGGCAAATGCTGGGGCTGTACCTCAATTAAGGCCACGGCCGCTTCCCTCCAACTCCTAGGCTTTTCCTATCCCATCGTCGCCATAAGACCTATCTGTGTCGGTGAGACGTAAAGCCCCTAGCAAAAAAAAAAAATAAATACATCCAGCTCTCTTATTAACTGTTCCAACTCCCTACGCTGGGGCAAGGCATTTCAGAGCCCCATAACGGGTGGGCGTTAAAATCACCCAATCGCCGCTACTGCCTCCAGCTAGGTTCTTAGTGGAACTTCTTCGCTGTGTCAATACGAATAAAAATACCAACGCCACCGGAAGCCCTGTTGGCATAATCCCGTTCTGTCGGGTATAGTCTAAAATTTCTAAAGACGCGTATTCAATCTCTCTCCATGGGTTGCACAGCATTGCAGGCGTAACACTGTCAATAGCATCATAGATGAGAAAGTGCAGATCAGGTACGTCATGTACTGGTATTTGGTACACTTGATTCGTGACAAATTTCTACAGGAAAATTAGGCGACTGGTGGTGGTAATTATTGTTTTAAGAGAAAGTACAACTAGGTAACCATCCTCCAGATAACACAAATCAGAGAGAAAAATTGCAAGGGGTCCGACACTTCAAAGAATGAAGGTATCATTCAAGCAAAGACAAGGGCCACGAAGGGCGTTAACTCCCTAGCCCCCATACTTAATACCGTCGGGCTCGGAAAAGAACAAGAGTTGACCAAGGGATGTTGGATAGGTTAGATGAAAGTGAGGAGTCTTTCACAAGCAAGGGGAAGCAATATCAATACTCAGCGAAAGGCCCCGTGGTCACCAACCCACGTTCCCAAGTTAAGAGCCGGTGTTGCCCTTTTAGACACCTCTTACGACAGGCAGGAGATACCGTGGATGGTATTCTACCACCCCCACACACAGGGGGTTAATTAGGCGACTACTCCGCCAATTCCAGCGCCCAGGAAACTCGTGGTCCAAGAAATCTCACAGTTTTCGCATAATGGCACGGCGCGTTAATGGTTGGAAGATCATGTCACAAGGAAGTTGCGGCCTAGCATAGGTACAATCGCACCCTGTCTTGGTAAGTTATATCGTATTCACAAAGACGCATACACGAGATGCCATCTGTGTACACTGTTTCATTTACAAATTATATACACATTATACGCACATATCACTGAACCACCAGCTTGAACAAAACACTTGATTGCCACATTACATTAGCATGTCTACCAACACAACAAAATTACAACATGCGTCCACACACTTAATTCCACTAACGACTCGCACTCACAGCAACTCAACTCAACTCCCAAGTCTGTATCTTTATATACCTTGCCTGGCCAGGCGCATTCCTTACACACATGAGGCAATGAATTAACATTTAAAAGCTGGACAATTCTCCTTTTAACATGAAGCCTACTAACAGAAAGAAAATATTTGCCATATTTTCCTATAAGCATTTTTAATATGGATCAAATCCTTGAGGAGATCCGGCGTGGTGTCGTCTTGGGTGCCTTGCTGGTACTGAACGCGCCAAATTGAGCAGTAACTTAATTGAGTCCCAGTACCGGTTTCGCTTTAGCGATCCTCACCTGGGCTGTTTGGAAAATATGTATTAAAAAAGAAGATTGTTGTTAATAATAATAATAATAATAATAATAATAATAATAATAATAATAATAGTTGTAATTGGTGTGTTGACATTCGTATGAGAAGGACTATTAATGTGATGTTATTTAGCACGATCTGACTTCACACCGTGGTTGGCCATGGCTGTCGTGTTCGTTTTCCTGATTGTGTTTCAGTGATAGGTGGTAGGCCTGGGCGATTACCCATCCGGGAGCTGACCATGCCCCATGTTGCTTAACGGCATGTGTGGCTGAGTCAGCTTCAGCATGCCCTATCGCTGTTGTTTCACAAGGATATTGATAATCCTCGGATGTCAGATGTTACTGACACTGTTAATTTTTGTGGAAAAACGTAAGCGTGTGGAAGTGCACAGTGGGTTGGTCGTTGTGCAGTGACTGACACTTGTAGCTAAGTATTCGCATTAGTGTGAGTGTGCGGTGTTTTAATGTATGTAGCATCGTTAATTGGCAGCATTTGGCGAGTGAACCGCCTCGTCTCCGAGTACCAGTGCTTCATCTTATGGTGTTATTACTGTTTTAGAAGGCAGAGTATACTAAGGCCGTATGCGTGGGAAGAAAGGAAGTGAGAACTTGGTTGTACTTGGCGGTGGTTCTTGGGAGGGGTGGGGGTGGGGGATTTACTGATTAGGTTTATCAGAGTCTCGGCTACTCGATCCACCAAGGGGGCCCTGAGGTTTGTAGGATTTGGTGCTGAAGTAAACTGAGGATGAGTGATATGAGGTTATTATTGGGCGTTTATTGAGGGGGTAGGGGGTGTGAAGAGGTGGGGGTGGGTTTGGTTGCATGTTTGTGATGAGTGGTTTATGGTGTGAGTTCATGTGTAGTTTTTGCTTGATGGCTTTCCTAAAATATAGGGAACCAGGAAACGATGCTGCGTGATTGCCGTGGCCATTTGCGCAGGTCGCCTGGTCCCTTGGTACCTTACATTCAGGGTGGCAATGAGGATCACCACACCTGTTGCAGCGGGTCTTATTTTTACACCTGGCAGCATGATGGTTGACTTTCAAGCAGTTGTAACAGAGGATTGTGAGTGAGAGGTGTGGTGGGCGAAGTTTGTTTTGAAATGTGGTGTGATAGGAGTAGGTGTTTTGGTATTATTAGTCTGTTGATGAGGTTGGTTGTGCTTTGTGGGTAGGTTATTCCTGGTTGAGGTTTATGTGATTTGCGATTTGGTGGTGGTATTAGTGGTTGATTGGGTAGATTTGTTTACGGACATAGGGGGCGGGAGGGGTGGAGGAATGGGTGTGGTTTGAGTATGAGTGTCATAGGCTGATGGACTGGCTTGTTCGGATTTGTCTTGGGTGTATGGGGTAGTTTGGGATTCTTGCTGGCTAGTGGATGGAGTTACTTGAGCGGTGGAACTTGTGGTAGGGTGGAGGTGGGGGGGGGTCAGTTTGTGTATTTTTCGACTTCTGTTTTCTTCTGGTCATTGTGGTTTGACAGCTGGCGTCTTTTTCTTTATTGACATTCTTGGTGTTCTTGTTGACGTAGTGTGTTGCTGTAGTCTGAGTTGCAGTTTCTACTGATGGTGTTTGGTTTGAAATGTGGGGGGTGGAAAGGGTTTGGGTTTCTTGGTTAGTTGTTTTGGGTGGGTGGATTATTAGCTGATTTACGTCATGGTTGAGTGGATTGATAATGATTGAGGTAGGTATATTTGTGTGTTCTAGGGCGTCAAGGATGAAGCGGATGGAGTTATTACAGTGGGGGGTGACCAACAGTAGATTGTTGTGAGACTCTTCGGTGAGTGCTATATTCTGCGAGAAGACTGGTATGAGGGTGCTAATAATAGTTTTCCGGGTCATGGGCACCGGGTCTGGGTCTGTGAGATTGAAGATTAGCACCATACATTTGGCGGAGACTGGGAAGGTGGTGTTCCCCCCTGACACAGAAGAGTGGTACTGTGTAGTCAGTTTCTTCTTCAGTGTTGTCTTCATTTTCTTCTGTTTCCTCTTCTGCGCTGTTGCTGTCATCTACTACTTGCGGTGTTGATTGGATGAGAGGTTGGGGTGGGGGGAGGAATACTGCGGGGAGGTGGGGGAGTAGGGAGGTGAATGGTATCGGAGTGGGCTGGGGGTGGGTTGAGGTGTTTGAGATGGTGGTGTGGGTGTGAATTGAGTTATAGGGGCGAAAGGTCTTTCGAGAAAAGATGATATGTCTGATTGCTAGGCTTGTAGACTGGCAGCTTATTCAGTTTGCCAGTCTTGTGGTTGGCTCATGGTGTAGGTAAGATGAAGCACTGGTTAGGTCTGGTCAAATTCGTTTGAGGACCAGCGTAATTTAGCGCTCGCTCAGTGGGCACGGTCGGAACAGGTGTAGTTTTACCGTGTCGCAACGGGACAAATTCCGAACCAATGACCACACTGAGAGCTCTGACAAATGCTTGGTGCCTGTATAATCTGGATTTACAGGCGGCTGCTGGAATTGCCTGGATTCTTGGCAGGCAGTTGTCGATTGTTGAGTTTAAACAGGCTGTACTGCAGATGGCCTATTCTTGGCGATCAGGGGCTCGCTAGCGGGAGATCAAATGCTTGGCGGGTGGCAAGTGTCCGACAAGCTAGGGGCTTACCGAAGGTCTGGTAGTTACTGAACCCGGGGCCAGACTGCATTCGTAGTCATTACCCGGCCAGGACTCGTTTCCAGCGCGGGCAGCACATTTTGACGACGGTCCAGAACATTATTATTATTATTATTATTATTATTATTATTATTATTATTATTATTAGGGTGGGTGATAGTTTAATTTAGGTTATTATTATTATTATTAGGGTGGGTGATAGTTTATTTTAGATTATTATTATTATTATTATTATTATTATTATTATTATTATTATTATTATTGATGTTCTGGGCCCCGCAGCAAGATGCAAGACCACTACTTGGCGGTAAATTACAACTGCTGCCATTGTCATTACTGACAATGTGACCAGCACCATTGTCGCGCGTAGACAATCGCGCGATTTCTGGCGATACGAATGATATACACTAGTGTTCAAGGAAGCAACAACTTCACCGAAGAGTAGATACGAGCCCCGTGGTCCTCAGTAGGCCTAAACGACAAAGAACAAGAAGTGTCCAAAAGTTAAGCATAAGTTACGAGTAAGCAGGGCAACAGGTAATAGACCGCAAATCGCACGACATATGCACTTACAGTACAAACCTTACGTGTTCGCTCTGTATAGGAAAGGAGTGTTCCCTGCTTTGACTAGCGGTTTAACCACAAGGTAAACACAGCCAGTGCCTGCGCCCCATATTCCCTCAGTCGTGTTTGCCCTGTTA
Organism: Anabrus simplex; assembly: GCF_040414725.1. Classification (NCBI taxonomy): domain Eukaryota; kingdom Metazoa; phylum Arthropoda; class Insecta; order Orthoptera; family Tettigoniidae; genus Anabrus; species Anabrus simplex. The sequence continues at coordinate 331,506,601 of NC_090267.1, read as the reverse complement.
TAGTGTGCGAAGTGTAGCCTCGTGGTGAACGTGAGAACATAACCGAACAGCACAACGACGCCATTTGGACCCCGTTTTGCAGAGTAGAATACTCGGCCGCCTGGAAGCAGGCCAGGCACAGACCGAAGTCGCCGTATCCTTGAATGTGATACAAAGTGTCATTTTCAGGCTTTGGAGACGATTTCGAGACACAGGAGATGTTAGTCGTAGGCCAGTACCAGGTCGACCAAAGGTAACCACCCCACAGCAGGACCGATATCTGGCCTTAACCGCCCGACGAAATCGGAGTGCACCTGCAAGACAATTGTCGGCGGAGCTTGTAGCCGCCTCAGGGGTTGCCGTTTCCCGGCAAACTATTTACCGGAGGCTCATAACAGCAGGGTTGTTTGCCCGACGTCCAGCGGTGTGCGTCCCGCTCACTCCAGCACAGAGACGGGCCCGTCAACATTGAAATTGGACCATGGATAAATGGAGGCAAGTGCTCTTCACAGATGAATCACGCTTCAATTTGCGGAACGATTCCCGTCGCACATTAATCTGGAGAGAATCGGGTAGCCGATACAACCACAGGAACATCGTGGAACGGGACTAGTATGGTGATGGTGGCGTCATGGCGTGAAGCGGCATTATTTTGAATGGCCGTACGGACCTGCACATCTTCATGGGTGGTCCGAGGAGCACTTAACGCTCGGAGATACAGGGATGAAGTACTGAGACGACATGTTCGACTCTTCAGAGGTGCGGTTGGTCCAGACTTCCTCTTAATGGACGATAATGCCCGACCGCACCGCACTGCTCTGAAGGATAAATTTCTGGCTGGGGAAGACATTCATCGCATGGACTGGCTAGCGAGGTCTGCGAATCTGAATCCTATAGAACATGCCTGGGATGCATTGGGGAGGTGAATTGCATCCCGTCAGCCTCCACCAAGGACCCTCCAAGACCTTCGCATTGCCCTTTCGGAGGAATGGGATCGACTGCCACAAGAGCTAATGGACCATCTGATAGAGAGCATGTCACGTCGCTGCGAAGCATGTGTGGCCGTTAGGGGTAACCATACACCCTATTAACAGCATATTTTGTTGTGGAAGACATTGCCAAGTTTTGTTAGTTGTTGTCAAAGGTGTAACCTTAGCTATCAGAACCTTTCTGGCACTAATTTTTTTGGATAAGTTGTGTGACATATGGTGTGTGATTCAGCTTCCGTTTGTTCAGCAATCCGTCTGACATTCCTATCAGGCGGTATGGCCTCGTTTAGTGATTGTGCTTCACTTTTGGACACTCGTGTACTTCCGTGCATTATTGACCTTATTATAGAGGTGTACAATTGCACGGCCAGTTACATTCCTATCGTTTATTTCAAATGTGTTTCAATTTTTATATATATGCCAAGAGAATCTACTACGATCTAACTTTTAAGTTCTCCTAGGGAAAAGATGGCTATTGAAAACGAACCCAGGAAAGATTTTAAAATGCTCGGTTAATGATTAGAATCAGGTAGGCCTACATCATGAACAGTAAAATCAATTGGTCTCAACTCCTTTTTCACCCCACCACCGTTAAGTTCATTCCCCTCCCTAAAAAGGTGTGTTTCTTTATGTTTAAATGAGATTTCAAATACCTATGTTCACGTCTGTTACATTCAGTTTTGAGATATAAGTATCCCCATAAAAAGAATTCACTTTTTTTCACTTCCTTTCACACTCCCCCCTTAAGTGAATTTTCTGGAAAAAATACTTTTTTTCTTTATTAGTAAAGGATCTTCTAAATACCAATTATCACAACTGATGACTTTTCCCCCAAAATGCGGTTTTCTTTGTTTATAAAGGAGATCCAAATACCAATTTTCACGTCTGTAACATCTTCAGGTTTTGAGATATCATTATCATAATAAGAATTCAACCTCATTTTCAGTCATTTTTACCCCCACCCAAGTGGAAGCGGTTTTCCGAAAACAAAAAAATACATGTTTCTTTATTTTTAATAGAGATTAAAAATACCATTTGTCACTTCTGTAACATGTTAAGTTTTTGAGATATACTGTAGACATGCTCATTTTAAAATTTCACCCCATTTTTAGTTCCCCTTAAGTGGACTTTCCGATAGAAATCACTTATGTTTCTTTACTTTTACAGGGGATTCCAAATACCATTTTCTTTTGTGTTTGTAACATTTTACGTTTCTGAGATATAGGTCCTGTAGATATAGTCTAAAAATGCACCCCATTTGTCAGGCCTGTTTAACCCCCATTAATTGGGTTTTCCACACAGAAAAGAATACGTGTTTCTTTATTTTTAAAAGAGATTCCAAATACCAATTTTCAGGTCTGTAATATCTTCAGTTTCCGAGATATAGGCCTAAGTATCCTCGTTAAAAGTATTCAACCCCTTTTTAGCCCTCCTAGTGGGATTTTCCGAAAACAAAAAATACGTGTTTCTTTATTTTTAAAGGATATTCTAAATACCAATTTTTACATCTGTAAACTTTTAAAGTTTTGTGATATAGATATACTCATTTAAAAAATTCACCCCCCCCCCCTTTCACTCTCTTAGTGATGGAATATCCAAAAACCCTCCCTTACCGATCACCTACATAGTAATATAAATGTATCCTCAAAATTTCATTTCTTTATGATCAGTAGTTTTTTCTCGGCGATGATGTATGGGTCATTCAGTCAGGACATGTTCTTTTATATGAAAATAAAAATCCACAGCCTCTTTCCAGTCATTCGACCGGGCCAGGAACGGAATGAATGAAACCCCCATCTGCCGAAGCCTGTCACACTCCTCTGGGGCAATAATTAATGAAATTAAATGATATTGGTGTGTTGTTAGAACGAAAGATGACAGGGAAATTCGGAGTACCCGGAGAGAAACCTGTCCAGCACAAATCTCACATGGAGTGACCGGGATTTGAACCACGGTATCCAGCTGAGAGAGGCCGGCGCGCTGCCGCCTGAGCCACGGAGGATTCTGTTCTTATTTGTCTCCAAAATTCGCTTGATATCCCCGGAATAGCTCCTGCTTTCCCTTTTTTAGCTTTCCCTAGAACCTACAAACTGATAAGGTATGACAGCGACAAGACCATTGGTCTGGTTTGGTTAGGTCCGGCGAGTAACGCGACTAGTGGTCTACTTTGGTCTCAGACCTGCGCGGCAAGCGAAGGTTAGGCCGCGAAGCGGAGTAGTGTCACCAGTGGCAATACCATATTTTTTTATTTTTGAGAGGGAGTGCATGTGAGTCTCGGGGCGAAAACTATGCATTCTACTCATCTGTTTCTGCGAAATGCCGATGAGTCGGAAAATCTCCATCACGTACACTGGCGGGGGAAAAATGTTCTGTCATGGAGGCGAAAGACTGTTAAAAGTCAAATTAAATTGGAATTTTGAGGAGAAGAAGGGTGGGGGCTTCGCTTCTTAACAAACGGGCCTTTTCAGGGGATTTAATTTTGATATTTAGTGACTCGATGTTTTAATTTGGAATAAGCCGAAAAGTAGGGAGGTAACCAATTAAAACAGAAAATGGTCGCATTTCGCAGATTTGCATAGTTTCTGTTTTAATTATTCTATATGAGTAAAAATGCTTCTTGGGGTGCGTCCCTACCCCTAGCAAGCATACAGGAAGGATCTCTCCTCTCTGCTACTATCGCTATCGCTTCACGTCGTTTTCCTACGATATTTCTCTTTTCTATAGCCTACATGCTATCTGAGTAATGAAACGCCACCAAAACCAATCCAGTTCTCTACTTAGTTGTTACCAAGGACGAATGGACTCAGTCACAGACATTCACACCTATGTTGGAATACAGGCGGTAGAGCCGGGAATCGTACCTACGCTGACCCAGTGGGAAAGCAGTGATATAATAATAATAATAATAATAATAATAATAATAATAATAATAATAATAATAATAATAATAATAATAATATAATAATAATAATAATCATTTGGTTAGTGAGCGCACTACTCTTTCGCAAAATACTATCGATTCCAACTGCGAATTAATTGCATTAACTTTCAAGGCACATTCATTATTTTTCTTCACAAATATTTCCATCTTGGGAAGATAATACAGCTTAAGTGTCGCTGCTTTCGTCTTGGAAGAATGATTAGGTAATGCAGCAGCGAGAAGTCGATATATACTATAGAAATAAACCTTTGCTCAATGTTAATTCTGTGGTAAAGTGCGAGTCGGATCACTGACGCGCTCGCATTTTACCATTTCAGCAAGGAAATCCATTTACCGAGAGCTGCCTCCCCCAAACCCTTTACAAGTGAGTATTCACCCGAACTCTATACCGTACTTTGTTGATAGCACGCGTCGGTGTTTTGACCCACTCCGTATCGCGACTGTTGTAGAGTACTTGTTCTTATGTAGTGGGTAGTTTCTTTGAAGACACACTTATTTATTTCTTTGGTTACGTTTTAATTAGTGGACGTTTTTATTATGAAGAGTGGCCATTTGCAACGGCTGTGGCGAACAGTTCAAGAGAATATATGGTTTTCAATAATTGTTACTGTTTACGATGAAACTAAGCCAAGCTTACAGGAGATTACATTAATAGCGACGCATCCAAATTTGAAAACATTGCAGAAAACATTGAGCATTACACGGAAAATGAACAATCAGCAGACGAAGTAGTAATCTTGTAATGCATACCAGCGACCGATCTTCGGAAAGTCTACCGTGGAATACTACACGAACTATGACCCAAGAAGCCAGATGGTACGGAGAGACATGTCACTAACAAGCCTAGGTCTGTTTATACTTTGTCATGTGGTGGTGATTTTTGTTTTAAGAGGAAATACAACTAGGTAACCATCCTTTATACTTTGTCACACACTCTTTTTAATAAAGTTAGTAAATTCTGTAACTTCATCAGAAGTTTTGATAACAAATAAAGATACTTAGCTTACGCAAAAAATTAGAATAAGTTTTCTACTTTGAATATCAAAGATTCATTTCGCTACATACCCGACCCCGTACAGAAACGGGACAAAGGTTGGACACGCATGACATAATTTTGTTTAAAATAAATGGTTATTATAATCAATGCAGAGTAGTCAAAACAATTAGTAAAGTAACTGAGGCTACAATTTTTTAAATGTGTGGTTCGTTTTGAACCGTACCTTACTAGTTACGTGACAAGTTCATTTTAACAGTATTTAAAGGTAAATTCCCCTTAACCTGACGCAGTACCAACAATAACGTACTCCCCGACATTGTTAACAATAACCGTGTTCTCTCTCGACTGAATAGAGCACACGTCACTGAGATCTAAACAACTGAAGGAAGTGGCGGTGGTGAGTTGATTGATTTAAGAAGCAAAACGATGAGATTGCCAACTCTTCCTAACCACAGTCACCCCGTTGGCCATGTCCTAACCCATCCATCGAACAGAGTGGACTTGGCTACAGAAGCTGAGAGAATACAAGACTCACAGTCTTCGCAAACCTAATACCGTCAAGATAAGAAGACAAGAGTTGACAAACGCAGATCAGGTGAAAAGGAGATTATAAGAACTTGGTAGGTCTACAAGTGAAAGAAATGCCAGACTCAGTCACACATGTTCCTAAGTTGATGGCCTTTAGGCCTACGGGGTTCATATCAATACTACTCAACACAATATTTAACCAGAAAATAAATTATTATTGACCCTTCTGTAGTCTAAACAGCCATTCACGTATATGTGCCGAACAAAGTGAAGGTGCGACATCCCTCTACTAAAGGTTGACATCAGGAAGGTCATCCGGCCACAAAACAAGACCAAAACCACATGTGTGACAGTTTTCACCCGCGACCCCACCAGAATGTGGGACAAAAACGGTATAGAAGAACTAAAGTTGTGAGTGGCTTCTACTTTCGAGTTCTCATCTCAGATTCGCAGGAATACAGTTCTAATAAGCTATGCTGTGTTTTAAAATTCCCCCTCCCCCAGTTAAAAAGGACTGAATATAAGAATACTACAATCATACGATGTTCTTCAAATTCAGATTTACAAATATGACTATTATTCGCTTCTTTCGAAATGCCTTCCTTACTATAACACTGCGTTCCCATTTAACTATTTTCTAATGAAATACACTTGAATGTACTTGAAAATCCATCTAAAAGGAACTCGTCTAGTTGTACGGATAGTGATCAAAGTAACTTAACTTATGGATTAGAAGATAATAAACATCACTGGGTACAAGGGCCGATTTTACTCCTTTCGAAAATATGTTCATCTTCGAGAATCACAGTATCACTTCATCACACATAACTTCCCAGTCTACAACATACCATTATTGCAGATTTCTACTGGAAGCTACGAGACAGGCTGCAAGTCCTTACCTCGATAACTGGCGCAGGATTTGCCCCTCTCTCTCCAAGTACAACACACCGCACTGCCGGTCGCTCTATAACTGACCGCGCTTTATCCTCCTGGCTGTGACGTCACCAGCACGCGCACGCTGAAGCAATTGTTGCTGCAGAGGGCCATGGTCGAAGTAGAATCCTGACCTGTCTCAATCGTTCGCTCGATTATAACGACAGCATGAAGTGTCTCATGTACATTGTTTTCATTTAGATGTACGGACAGGCACGCAAACTATCTTCTTCTTGACCTTTTTCCCACGATTTATTGGGCTCGGTACTTGATGTAGAATTTACCCACTTTTACGGCATTAAACCTTTCCTGACGCCAACCCTATGTGGAGGGATGTATTTACTATTGCGTGTTTCTGTGGTGGGTTTTAGTGTGGTGTGTTGTGTGCACACTAAGATAAGTGTATTAAAACAAACATCCAATCCCCAAACCAAAAGAATACCGAGCTCGATAGCTGCAGTCGCTTAAGTGCGGCCAGTATCCAGTATTCGGGAGATAGTAGGTTCGAACACCACTGTCGGCAGCCCTGAAAATGGTTTTCCGTGGTTTCCCATTTTCACACCAGGCAAATGCTGGGGCTGTACCTTAATTAAGGCCACGGCCGCTTCCTTCCCACTCCTAGCCCTTTCCTGTACCATCGTCGCCGTAAGACCTATCTGTGTCGGTGCGACGTAAAACAACTAGCAAAAAAAAAAAAGAATTGACCATATGCAGTTACAACACTCGATCCGGCTGCGAATCGAACCCAGTGCCCTCCGAATTGAAAGCCAGAACACTAACCATACACCCAAGGAGATTGGTACATTAACGTTACTTACTATCATGTGGATCAACGATACATTATAATGTCGGTCTCTGGAATCCAAGATCGTGGGTTCAATCATACAATTAGACACCAGTGATCTGCATTTAGAACTGTCATCCTGGAGGCAGATTCCTATCAGTCATTTACTTACAGCACGCCTAGCCTTTTCTTAAATGACTTCAAAGAAGTTGAAAATTTATCGGACATCTCCCTTGGTAAATTATTTATTTATTTATTTATTTATTTATTTATTTATTTATTTATTTATTTATTTATTTATTTTATCCGTTTACCCTCCAGGGTTGGTTTCCCCCCCGATCTCAGTGAAGGATGCCACCTCTAACCGCCTCAAGGGCAATGTCCTGGAGCGTGAGACATTTGGTCGAGATTACAACTGGGACCGACACCTCGCCCAGGAGGCCACACCTGCTATGCTGAACAGAGGTCTTGTGGGGGATTGCTAGACTGGAAGAGATAGTCAAGAAAAAGGGAAGGAAGCGGCCGTGGCCTTAAGTTAGGCCGGGAGAAGAAGTGGGAAACCAAGGAAAGCCATTTCGAGGATGACTGGGGTGGGGAACCTCCTTTAATCAGCTGACCTCCTGAGGCTGAGTGGACCCCGTTCCAGTCCTCGTACCACTTTGCAAATTTCGTGGCAAAGCTGGGAATCGAACCCGGACCCCCGGGGGTGGTAGCTAATCACATTCACCACTACACCACAGAGGTAGACCCTTGGTAAAAAATCCCATAGGCTATTCCTCTTCCTATAAATGAATATTTTCCTCAATTTCTCCTCTTGAATTCTAACTTCATATTATGACCTATCCTAATTTTGAAAGCTCCATCCAAGCTTATTCGACTAACAATGTCCTCCCATGCCATCTCTCCACTGCAGATCGAAACATACAACTTAGCCGAACAGCTTGTCTCCTTACTCCCAAGTCTTTCCAGCCCAATGTTCGGAGCATTTTCGCAACACTACTCTTCTGTCGAAATCGCTCAGAACAAATCCTTCTGCTATCCTTTGGATCTTTTCCAGTTCTCGAATCCAAAATCCTGGTAAGGTCCCATACCTGGAACAATACACTAACGAAAAACTTGAAAATCCATCTAAAAAGGAACTCATATAGTTGTACGGCTAGCGATAAAAGTACATTCACGGCCGACTGGATCCCTCGTTGCGCTCCTTATACCGGCCTTGACAATCACTTGCTAAGCCCGGAATAAATCTATAATTATTGAAAAGTTTCTCCCTAATGCCGCTGGAGCGCTGGTCACCTAAGTCACTGAGAGGAAGCTGTATACCACGAATTACCACATTTCAAGTTTCATTTTATTGTCGTAAGTGTTTGCAATGTGTTTGTAATGAGGTGTTTGTTGGCTTGTTATTCAGAGTTGATAGTTATGCGCTAATTAGTTTATTTTTATCATGTAGTGTGGTGATTTGATTCTTTAAATTGTGTTTACAAATCTTGGAATATGTGATAGCCTATTGTTGAGCGCCTTTTTGTACTTCGAACAAGAATTTTTTTGCAAACAAGAACAAATTAATGTAATGAGTCGTTCAAAGTAATTTCTCGCCGTAACTTCGACCTAAACAAGAATTCTAATTTATGCACTAATTCGCTTTTTTAATTGTGTAGTGATTTGTTTTTCTCTAACTGTGTTTGGAAATATTCGAGAATGTATTGCTGTACGCCTTATTGTACTTCGAACAGGAAAAAGAACAAAGGGACACTATCATTTCACGAGTTCCCTGTAGGCCAGGATTAAACTAAGAAGTGGCTCAAAGCAATTTCTCGCGATAACTTTGTCCCTAACACTAATTCTGCTTCTTCCGTTGTCTGTAGACTTCATTTCAAAGAACATGATTATTCATTTGGTGTCAAAAGTAGAAGAGTACTAAAGTAAGGTCCTTTACCATCAGTGTTCCTTAACTATCCTAGTTATAAGGTGACTAGTACCAAGAGTCCTAGAAGAAAAATGACTTGAGCCGCACCACACTCACCCAAGAAACGTAAATGAGTTGAAGATGCTTATCATTTTCAATACATCGATGCAAGCTGTTCAACAGCCAATAATGAAGGTACAGGCAATTTTTCAAATGTCAGTTTCACTGTTGGACAACTAGCATAAAGTGAAAAAGTGCCTGAAGTAGAAATGACATTACAAGCACAAGGATGACTGAAACACCTAAGTTTGTATTATAAGCTCCCTGCAACCACCCTCGAATTAGTACTTTCATCTTAGTTTTTCGTTTCTATTTTCGAGCATTTATTACCCCTAAATTTTCTTTCATTGAATAATCCTTTAGGCGGAATCATATTTGCGACATGACGACAACACAACACATTTTTATCCAAGATATTCTGAACTTTCACATTTAAACACTAGCAAGTAGGAACCACTAATGTTTTGACAGTAAGGCCAACGTATGAAGCTAAATGTTACCTGTGCAATAAGCAGTTTACCAAGTATTTACTCAAAATACTTTTCTCTCGCTGAATTTTTATTTTAAATTCTAGTGCAAGGTATGAATAAACTGTCAATTGAAACTATATCTATTGAAATTAAAATTTAAACATTATTGAGTCAAAATATTTACGTTATTCATACACCGAATATTTAAGTAGAAAAAATAAGACTTATGTTTTGACCACGCCTCCTTCCTGACAGCAGCACTTGAAGAATTTTAAAACTCTAATTGAATAATGACTCTTAATCTCAAGATTAGAATCAGAAGACAAAACTATTGCGGTAATTTCTGCTGTGTATCTAAATGCTGTGGATAAAGAAAGTGATTATCGGTGCTATTATTTCTCACAGTTAAGGAACGTCACCTTGGAGTACTCATCTCTCCGCAGTTTCATTTCACGACGTTATTTTGGCAAATATTAACGAAAGTAACCGTTAGGATTAATCATTTTTAACAGTAATAATCTACGTAACATCCTTCACACCTCTAAATTACGATAAATCGGCAATCAAAGGCAATAATTTTTACATAGAGGAGTATGCATTTCTATCGCAAAAGCTTAGGCCGCCAGCGCCACGTGTCGAGCTATGAAACTACTCCGATTGCAGTGCGTGGACCCGATTGTCAAGGCCGGTAAGAAGCTAGCTAGAGCGAAGCATCAAGTCGGCCGTGGTAAATTAAACAACTTATGAATTTAATCCTTTCGAAAATATGTTCAACTTTGAGAATCAAAGCGAATTATAGGCTCTCTTCTTTACATCCTTATGACAACCTCTAAGGTACCTTCATTAACCATATGAAGAGATCTGTAACCGCTGGCCTTCTGACCCCGGCTTGACAGGTTCGATCCTAGCTCAGTCCAGTCGTGAGCTGTTCAAATACGTCAGTCTCGTGTCGGCAGATTTACTGGCACGTTAAAGAACTCAGCGGGACAAAGTTCCGGCTCTTCGGCGTCTCCGAAAACCGTAAAGAAAGTAGTTAGTGGGACATAAAATAAATAACATTATTATTTTACAATTGGCTTTACGTCGCACCGACACAGATAGGTCTTATGGCGACGATGGGAAAGGAAATGGCTAGGGGCGGGAAGGAAGCGGCCGTGGCCTTAATTAAGGTACAGTCCCAGCATTTGCCTGGTGTGAAAATGGGAAACAACGAAAAATCATCTTCAGGGCTGCCGACAGTAGGGTTCAAACCAATTACCTCCCGAAAGCAAGCTCACAGCTGCATGCTCGTAACTGCACGCTCAACCCGCTCAATGTTTATATATAGAGTAGATGTAGCCCTATGCCTAAATTTATTTACTTACCATTATACAAAAATAAAGTCCGACTCGTTCGGTGAATGGTCAGCGTACTGGCCTTCGGTTCAGAGGGTCCCGGGTTCGATTCCCGGCCGGGTCGGGGATTTTAACCGTCATTGGTTAATTCCAATGGCCCGGGGGCTGGGTGTTTGTGCTGTCCCCAACATCCCTGCAACTCACACACCACACACAACACTATCCTCCACCACAATAACACGCAGTTACCTACACATGGCAGATGCCGCCCACCCTCATCGGAGGGTCTGCCTTACAAGGGCTGCACTCGGCTAGAAATAGCCACACGAAATTATTATATACAAAAATAAATAAACTCCATTGTCAAAAAGCAGCAGGAATAGATGAAATTAGACCTGAAATGGTGCAGTGTAGTGGGAAGGCAGGGATGAAATGGCCTCATAGAGTAATAAGATTAGGATGGAGTTTTGGTAAGGTACCTTCAGATTGGACAAAAGCAGTAATTGCACCTATCTATAAGCAAGGGAACAGGAAGGATTGCAACAACTATAACCGGGAGAGTTGGCCGTGCGGTTAGGAGCGCGCAGCTGTGAGCTCGCAACCGAGAGATAGTGAGTTCGAACCCCACTGTCGGCAGCCCTGAAGATGGTTTTTCGTGTGGTTTCCCATTTTCACACCAGGAAAATGCTGGGGCTGTACCTTAATTAAGGCCACGGCCGCTTCCTTCCCATTCCTAGGTCTTTCTTGATCCATCGTCGCCGTAAGACCTATCTGTGTCGGTGCGACGTAAAGCAAATAAAAAAGTGTTCACTGGCATCTTGGAAGGGAGGGTGCGATCAGTGATTGAGAGGAAGTTGGGTGAAAACCAGTGTGGTTTCAGACCACAGAGGGGCTGTCAGGATCAGATTTTCAGTATGTGCCAAGTAATTGAAAAATGCTACGAGAGAAATAGACAGCTGTGTTTATGTTTCATAGATCTAAAGAAAGCACGTAACAGGGTACCGAGGTAAAAGATGTTCGCCATACTGGGGAACTATGGGATTAAGGGTAGATTATTACAATCAATCAAAGGCATTTAAGTTGAAAATTGGGCCGCAGTGAGAATTGGTGGTAGAATGAGTTCTTGATTCAAGGTACTTACAGGGGTTGGACAAGGCTGTAATCTTTAACCTTTGTTCTTCGTAGTTTACGTTAATCATCTGCTTAAAGGTATAAAGTGGTAGGGAGTGATTCAGGTAGGAAGAAATGTAGTAAGCAGTCTGGCCTATGCTGACGACTTGGTCTTTATGGCAGATTGTGCCGAAAGCCTGCAGTCTAATATCTTGGAATCTGGAAGTAGGTGCAATGAGTATTGTATGAATATTAGTCTTTCGAATACTAAAGTGATGTCAGTAGGTAAGAAATCCAAGGAAACAGAATGTCAGATCGGCCATACAAAGCTGGAACAGGTAGATAATTTCAAGTATTTAAGATGTGTGTTCTCCCAGGATGGTAATATAGTAAGTGGGATTGAATCAAGGTGCAGCAAAACTAATGTAATGAGCTCGCAGCTGCGAACAATAATATTCTGTAAGAAGGAAGTCAGCTCCGAGACGAAACTATCTTTACATCGGTCTGTTTTCAGACCAGCTTTGCTTTACGGTAGTGAAATCTGGGTGAACTCAGGATATCTTATTCATAAATTAGAAGTAACATACATGAAAGTAGCGAGAATGATTGCTGGTACAAGCAGGTGGGAACAATGTCAAGAGGGCACTCGGAATGAGGAGATAAAGGCTAAGGAATGAACCCGACGGATGAAGCTGTACGTATAAACTGGCTTCGGTGGTTGGGTCATGTGAGGCGAATGGAGGATGATAGGTTACCTAGGAGCATAATGGTCTCTGTTATAAGTATCAATCAATCAATACTGATCTGCATTTAGGGCAGTCGCCCAGGTGGCAGATTCCCTATCTGTTGCTTTCCTAGCCTTTTCCGAAATGATTTCAAAGAAATTGGAAATTTATTGAACATCTCCCTTGGTAAGTTATTCCAATCCCTAACTCCCCTTCCTATAAATGAATATTTGCCCCAGTTTGTCTTCTTGAATTCCAACTTTATCTTCATATTGTGATCTTTCCTACTTTTATAGACGCCATTCAAACCTATTCGTCTACTAATGTCATTCCACGCCATCTCTCCGCTGACAGCTCGGAACATACCACTTAGTCGAGCAGCTCTTCTTCTTTCTCTCAATTCTTCCCAACCCAAACATTGCAACATTTTTGTAACGCTACTCTTTTGTCGGAAATCACCCAGAACAAATCGAGCTGCTTTTCTTTGGATTTTTTCCAGTTCTTGAATCAGGTAATCCTGGTGAGGGTCCCATACACTGGAACCATACTCTAGTTGGGGTCTTACCAGAGACTTATATGCGCTCTCCTTTACATCCTTACTATAACCCCTAAACACCCTCATAACCATGTGCAGAGATCGGTACCCTTTATTTACAATCCCATTTATGTGATTACCCCAGTGAAGATCTTTCCTTATATTAACACCTAGATACTTACAATGATCCCCAAAAGGAACTTTCACCCCATCAACGCAGTAATTAAAACCGAGAGGACTTTTCCTATTTGTGAAACTCACAACCTGACTTTTAGCCCCGTTTATCAACATACCATTGCCTGCTGTCCATCTCACAATATTTTCGAGGTCACGTTGCAGTTGCTGACAATCTTGCAACTTATTTATCACTCTATAGAGAATAACACCATCCGCAAAAAGCCTTACCTCCGATTCCACTACTTTACTCATATCATTTATATATATATAAGAAAACACTGCCCTGAGGAACTCCCCTCTCAACTATTACAGGGTCAGACAAAGCTTCACCTACTCTAACTCTCTGAGATCTATTTTCGAGAAATATAGCAACCCATTCAGTCACTCTTTTGTCTAGTCCAATTGCACTCATTTTTGCCAGTAGTCTCCCATGATCCACCCTATCAAATGCTTTAGACATGTCAATCGCGATACAGTCCATTTGACCTCCAGAATCCAAGATATCTGCTATATCTTGCTGGAATCGTACAAGTTGAGCTTCAGTGGAATAACCTTTCCTAAAACCGAATTGCCTTCTATCGAACCAGTTATTAATTTCACAAACATGTCTAATATAATCAGAAAGAATGCCTTCCCAAAGCTTACATACAATGCATGTCAAACTTACTGGCCTGTAATTTTCAGCTTTATGTCTATCACCCTTTCCTTTATACACAGGAGCTACTATAGCAACTCTCCATTCATCTGGTATAGCTCCTTCGGTCAAACAATAATCAAATAAGTACTTCAGATATGGTACTATATCCCAACCCATTGTCTTTAGTATATCCCCAGAAATCTGATCAATTCCAGCCGCTTTTCTAGTTTTCAACTTTTGTATCTTATTGTAAATGTCATTGTTATCATATGTAAATTTCATTACCTCTTTGGCCTTAGTCTCTTCCTCTATCTCGACATTATCCTTGTAACCAACAATCTTTACATACTGCTGACTGAATACTTCTGCCTTTTGAAGATCCTCACATACACACTCCCCTTGTTCATTAATTATTCCTGGAATGTCCTTCTTGGAACCTGTTTCTGCCTTAAAATACCTATACATACCCTTCCATTTTTCACTAAAATTTGTATGACTGCCAATTATGCTTGTCATCATGTTATCCTTAGCTGCCTTCTTTGCTAGATTCAATTTTCTAGTAAGTTCCTTCAATTTCTCCTTACTTCCACAGCCATTTCTAACTCTATTTCTTTCCAGTCTGCACCTCCTTCTTAGTCTTAGTCTTAGTCTTAGTCAATCAAAGGCATTTATGTTGAAAATTGGGCCGCAGTGAGAATTGGTGGTAGAATGAGTTCTTGATTCAAGGTACTTACAGTGGTTGGACAAGGCTGTAATCTTTAACCTTTGTTCTTCGTAGTTTACGTTAATCATCTACTTAAAGGTATAAAGTGGTAGGGAGTGATTCAGGTAGGAAGAAATGTAGTAAGCAGTAGAGGAAGACCAAGACGATGATGATTAGACTCAGTTTCTAACGATTTAAAGATAAGAGGTAGAGAACTAAATGAGGCAACAACACTAGTTGCAAATAGAAGATTGTGGCGACATTTACTAAATTCACAGTGACTTGCAGACTGAACGCTGAAAGCTATAACGCTCTATAGTGATGTATGTATGTATGTATGTATGTATGTATGTATGTATGTATGTATGTATGTATGTACGTATGTATGTATGTATTTAATGAACCCTTTAGGTCCATATTGAGGGATACCTACCATCCTTACCTATCAGCAAAGTTCATGAGATCTGTCTCTTGGGTCGTTTCGGGTTCTTCGTCACTTGATGAGGTAAAGGTAGGGTTCATTAATTCTAATCTATCTATTGGAATGAAAGGTCTATTTAAAAGATTCCTATTTATTCAGGAAAATTCTGAAGCCATCATGGTGTGTCAACAGTATCAGAGAAGTCAATTGTGTCCACTGGACACCACAATCACTTTTACATAAACGTCAGAACACTGGTGTGAGACTTTAACGTAACTGCCTGACGGGCATTCATACTAGAAACCATTGTCTCAATTATTAATCATTTAAGAAAGGAAAGTCTGGGAATCCTTAAATTCGGCTTCCATGTGAGACCACATGTACCATCATAGTGATTCGTTATGGTCCAGCTCTCGTCACACGAACTCTGGACTCTGGTTATAATTAAGGCCGTCCAATCGGTGTGTGCCACACAGTGGTTCTACGGCATGGACCCTTAATTGAATCGATGTGACCTGCGTCTATGTCATGGACCGACATCTAATCTTCCAAGTTACTTTAAAGTCATTGTGGATGATGACCGCAAGGAAAGGATGCTACAATGGCATATGGCCCTAATCTAAGTCACTGAGGTTGATGACCCCCTGACCATCCAAGTTTCTAGGCTGAAGGCTAAACACAATTAAGTTACATCGGTTGATGACCAAAGTTCCACTTTACTATCCCCAGCACATTCACTGCTAAATCAATCAAAGTTCAATAATTACAACAATAGCAATGCTCACAAACTTAGTGGCAGAAAAATCCATTTCCTTCGGATATGTCCCCTTAATCGTTACTTTATTTTTTTTATATTCCCCAGAAACAAACAAAAATTTCCAGAATGCATCTCCAAGTTATTCGCTTGATTAAAGTTATTTCAAATGCGGTTTCACTGAATTTAATAATTAAATAAATTTAAATGATTTAACGAAATATTAACGAACAACAAATTTTATCTCCGCGGACTCTGGTTTCTTCACAAATTTATACGCAGCTGTGATGTGAGTTCAATATTGCGATGTTTATCTGGCTGGAAAAGAATTTTACATAATTCATGTCCAGCTATATATATATATCCTGTCTCGTGATATCACGCTTAAAAATCTAATCTAGTCCTAACCGTTATTAACACTTGGATATCCTAATAATCTACGTACAAACCAAACAACTCGCCATATAATTACGATGTCATATCTCGTCATTACTGAGCCATGTATTTGATATCCTCTCCCCTCTTATGCTATTTATTGTGCCTGTTTTTTTTAATGCTTTTCAATTTTGGTACATTATTGTGTTTTTTCGCCCGTTGTTGTCCCTTTGGGCAAATAATAATAATAATAATAAATTATTCCTAAAAGATGCTCCCAGGGTAAAGGAATTATTTCCGCCCTGGGAACGGCCCGGCCTGTGCTGCCTCCCCTTTGCCTTCCCTCCCGTACCCCTGCGGATGCGCCTAGATCTTTACGCAGACTCACCGTGTCGCTTCCCGTCACGTGGTCTCGCGTCACTGCTACTCTTGGCCAGCCCGTGCGGCCTGGCTGGGAGCAAGTGTCATTCTTGCCTCGCTCTCGGACTTGAGCATCTCACGCACCGCCTTCGAACCCCGGACCGCTAAGGGGTATGGGAGGTAAGCACCCTGAATTTGGTTAACAAGTATAAGACTACGGGAGGACATTATTTGATTACAACCACTGAATAGGCGCTAGAGTTGTTTCAAGTTGTTATAAAGGCACAGTTACCTCTAAATTGTAAAGTATGTGTGAACCTCTTGGGACCGTTTATTGCAGTCTTACTGCAACTTAATTTATGGGGCGCTTGTGCGCTTAGTGGTTGAAAGTATATATATGTATATGGTATCGTGGTATGTCATGTTAAGGGAAAATTGCGCTCCTCCTTGAGCCACCTGAGGTGGCGGTTTATCAATAAGTTTTATCCAGAATTGCCTTTTACACTGTTTTTGGGTGATGAACTGTGAACAGGGGCTGGATCCCTGTAAATTACAATTGAGCACGTGTCGGAGGAGCCTGGGTGATGTTCGTGTTTGAATACTTTAATCTTTTTTTTTTTTTTTACTTTTCTTGGTGTTTACCTATTTGTTAAATAAATTTGTTAACCTGATTTCCTCGGCTATCTGTGTTCTTGCCCTCTGGGTTGTGCTATATTCTCGGGAAGTCCAGACCCTATGGAGGCCGCACCTTCTGTAGGTTTCGCCAGTGATAATTCACGGTACAAAACTGGTAGCAGAGCGTTCGTTGGATCTGGACTTGTTTTCGATTAGCCGAGGAATTTGAGCCCGTAACATTCTTTCCGTTTCCGGGATTTCTCTAGTCGTTGTGTGGTTTATATCAATTCAACCATGTCCATTCGAGACATACCTTATCCGGGTTCCCTGCGGAAGGAGGAGCTTTTGTATGAACTTGGGATACGTAACTTAGTCTAAAGGCACCGTCAAGGCCGATGAAATTTTGTTACGGAATAACTTAAATAGACCGATTACGGTACCCCATTATGCTGAAGGCGAGGTCGCTAGCGCGCTGTCCCTTATTCAGGCTAACCTTTCTAATATTGCATCTGTCATGGATTTTCTGGAGAATGACGTGGCTTCTCCTCATCAACTCAAGAGACTACAGGGTAGATTAAATCACTATTGTCAACGAGTGGAAGATCTCCTTTCCTTGGACTTGAAGGAAGAGATATCGGGTCAGGTTCTCGAATTAAAGGACACATCAGCTGACCTTTTAGAGAAGGTGGAGGCCTGGTTGGCAGGGCTGTCCATTAAATCTAAGCCCGTTCTTCCCCCACCTGCCCAGGTGGAAGGTGAGTTGAATCAACAGTCTCGTAGCGGTGAGCTTGACGAGGAGAGAGCTTCGCTTCCATCGCGGCAGTTTGTTCATTTAAATGCTCCTGCTGATTGTCGCCCGTTGAATCAACAGTCCACTGTGCCATCTTTGAGCTCTCCCTTTTCGAGCATGCCTCATCCTTTGAATATGATGTTGAAAGGTGCCCCTCGTTACTCAGTAAACTCGGCAAGCGATGTGGTTTCTTTTCTTCGGTTTCTGGTTGAATTTTTGGATCATGCCTTAGTCTTTGGGTTAACGCATGCTCAAATTCTACAGATTATTTACCCATATACGATTGGGGTTTTGTCAAATAAAATAGTAAACGCTATGTCGAGTCAATCCTCACTACATCAGTTTCATGCTCATTTATTGGCTCAGTTCATTCCTCCTAGGGCTCTTCATTCGTTAGTCCAGAAATTTTATTTCAGAGTGCAGCGCCTGGATGAGTCTCTATCGGAGTTTATTTCGGATATCAAGTTTTATGCCAAGGTTTTTGCGCTGAATTTCACTGACGAGCAAATTGTAGCTACAATCGTGGAGGGCATTTCTCCCTTATACCGTTCATGTTTATGCTTCGCGTCCCAGCCTCGTAATTTTGAAGAGTTGGAAGCGATGGTTGTGTCTGCGGAGGGTTTTCGGCATGCTGATTCACTTCGAGTTGAGAATACTTCTTCCTTGTACTGTGATAATTCTGGTTCTCCGTTGGTTAATAAACCTGCCCCATTAAAAAGATGTTTTGGTTGCGGGGCTTCCGATCATCTTCGAAATAAGTGCCCTGCTCGTTCTACTGGCGCACAGGTGTCGGGTGCCAGTTCGGGCACCAGGGTTCAGTCTAGGCCTTCTAATGTTGTATGTTTCAGGTGTGGGGTCCCTGGCCACGTGGCGCGGCAGTGTTCGCGTAAGCGAAATGTTAGTTGACTAGATCGGGAAGTGGGAAGTGTTGGCCTCCCCGATCTAGCGCCTGTAGAACCGGGTTATGCTCGCCCTTCTTCCCGCGAATATTCTCTCGGGTGTCCTGATCAGTGTTTAGCCATATCCACCGAGGTCAAGGGATTAGCCCCCTTCGTTAAGGTAGAGATAAATAATGAACCGGTATCGGCCCTTTTGGACTCCGGAAGCGTAGTCTCGTTTGTCAGTGAGAAGTGGTTCGCTCTCAATAGTTCTGTTTGTAAATTTTCTGATGTACTGCCTGTATCTCTGTCGTTTGTTGCTGCAAATTCTTCCAGAGTGGAAGTTTCCGGCGTAGTAAAGTGTAAGGTTCGACTGGCTAATTTCTCCTGGAAATTTCCCCTTTATGTAAATAAAAATTTGCCATATCCTATTATCCTCGGCTCTAATTTTTTTGCACATACTGGGCTCCTGTTGGATATGCAGGAGGGCTCCTGCTGGTTTAAATTCTGTAAGGCTACTAAGATACCCTTATTTATGTGTAATTCTTCTTCTTCATGTGTTGCCTCACCTCCTCAGGACCAAATGGCATTAGACCTTAGTCATTTGCCCGAGAATCAAGCGGAATGTATTAGGGAAATATGTGATGATTTCCCGGACGTTTTCACCGAAGAATTGGGGATGACGAACCTTTTAGAGTACAAGATCGAGGTCACGGACTCGGTTCCGGTTAGGTCACCGCCCTATCGCTTGGCTCCTCCCAAAATGCAAGCGTTAAAGGAGATAGTCAATAAAATGTTGGATCAGGGCATTATTCGGCCGTCTACTTCTGCCTACTCCTCTCCCATCTTCCTTGTCCCGAAGCCTCAAGGTGGTTATCGACCTGTTTTGGACTATAGGGCTTTGAATAAGAAAGTCGTTTTGCAGTCAGTTCCTCTCCCTGATCTGCATTCTTGCTTCTCATGGTTCAAGAAGGCTAGATATTTTACAGTTTTAGATCTAAATCAGGCATATTACCAGATTCCGTTAGCTGAAGAGTCTCGTCATTTGACTGCCTTCGCTACGGACTGGAATCTTTACGAATTTTGCCGTTTGCCCTTCGGTATTTCGACTGGCGCTGCCGTCCTCACTAGGCTGCTTGATCAACTGTTTTCTGACATCAAGTTCAACTATCTTTATCACTACCTCGATGATGTCGTAATTTTTTCCGAAACCTTTGAGGATCATCTCCGCCATTTGAGGGAAGTGTTGTCCCGCCTTCGCAAGGCTGGTCTTACGGTCAAACTTTCTAAGGTATCCTTTGCCAAGCCCCAAATGTCCTTCTTGGGACATATTGTGTCATCCAATGGCGTCTCTGTTGATCATTCTCGTACCGAGGCCATTCGCCAGTTTAAACCTCCTCTGGATGTTAAGGGTGTTGCTCGCTTCGTTGGGATGGTAATTTTTTTTTCGATAATTCATTCCAAATTTTGCCAATCGAGCAGGGCCTCTTAACGCCCTCCGACGTAAAGGGGTTAAATTTGAATGGGGGCCCTCCCAACAAGCTGCCTTTGATGATTTAAAGTTGGCCATATCTAACGCTCCGGTGTTGGCTATGCCTGACTTTTCCAAGCCTTTCATTGTTCAGACTGATGCGTCGGCGTCTGCCGTTGCGGCCGTCCTGTTGCAGGAGTCGGAACTGGGGAGACGTCCCATTGCATATGCTTCTAGGACCTTGTCTTCTGTCGAAGCAAAGTATTCTGTATACGAGCTAGAAGGATTGGCGGTATTGTTCGCTTTAGAAAGGTTTCGTATTTACCTAGAGCATGAAAGGTTCGAACTCGAGACCGACAATCAGGCTCTGAGTTGGGTTTTAGGGAAACCTAGGAAAACCGGCCGTCTGGCCCGTTGGGCCATTAGAATTTCAGCTTTTCAGTTCAGCTTTTTTCATATCCGTGGTTCGGACAACGTAGTCGCCGACTCTCTTAGTCGCATGTTTTCGGATCAGCCTTCTCAGGAGGGCGAATCGTCAAGTTCTGAGGTTCCCTTGTCCTTACCCTTAGCGGGGGCTATCTTGTCTGATACCCCATTACTGTATCGTGACGTTGCTAAGTTTCAAGTGGAGGACCCTATTTTGGGACCGATTGTTCAAGATCTTAAGGAAGGGAAAATTATTGATCCTTATGTGTTAAGGAATGGCGTACTGTGTTGTCCCGCCCGTCACGATCATAAAATGAAGGTCGTTATTCCCTCAGTCCTGGTGCCTATGATTTTTAAATATTTTCACGAAACTCCTCTTGGTGGCCATCTAGGAGTATTCAAGACCAGGGAGAAGATTAGGGAAAATTTTATTTGGAAAGGGTTGGACGCTGCAGTACGGGAACTTGTTAAAGCATGTAAGGTTTGTGCGCTCAGTAAGCCTTCTCCTAACACACGTGTAGGCTTGCTGTCTTCTAGCCAAGCTACCCTCCCTATGCAGCGGCTCTATATCGATTATGTAGGTCCCTTGCCGAAAACTAGGACTGATGGTAATAGGTTTGTCTTCGTCTGTGTGGATGGGTTTACCCGTTTTTCCTGGTTGATTCCAACGAGGCTAGCTACTTCCGAGACTACTATTAGATGTTTGAAGTCTATATTTTCGTCCTTTGGTCCTTGCCAGTACTTGGTCTCAGACAACGCCAAGGCCTTTACATCGAACCTGTTTAAGAAATTTTGTTTCAGCTTGTCCATTTCTCATGTTACCACATCCCCCTATTACCCACAACCTTCTTACGCCGAGAGGGTTAACCGAAATTTGCGGTCTGCTCTCATTGCATTTCACCACGACGATGTTTTGGGGTGGGACACGTCGTTGCCTTGGCTTGCATTTGCTTTCAATTCTGCGGTACACGAGGCTCATAAATTTTCCCCTAATTCTCTCATGTTTTCTTTCGTTCCTAACTCTCCGCTCACCAACTTGTGGAATATAAATGAGTTGTTGCCCGAAAAGATTGATCCCCCTAACATCAGGGCCGTTTGGAGAAAGGCCAAGCAAAATCTGAAGGTCTCATATGAGAAGAAACGGGAGCGCTATGATAAGGGGCGCCGTCCTACCGATCTTGCCGTCGGTGACAGGGTCTTTGTTAAGAATTTCGTTCCTTCTGGGAAACTCGCTCCTCGGTTTCGCGGCCCCTGCGAAATTATCGATTTCTTGACACCAGTCACCCTGTTGGTGAAAGATCCGGACACGGAGAGAGTGTTCCGAGTCCATTTGTCCCAGGTTAAGGCTGCCTAGTGCTATCTAGGTTTTGTGGCATTTTGTTTGCTATGTGTATTGTTTTTTTTTCCGCTCATTCTTTTCCTTGTGTTTTCCTTCCCTCCGGTTCCCTTGACACGTGTTCTGCCTAAAGAGGAGCTATTTTCTTTGGATTTAAAATTTTAGTGGTATGTTTAATGATTATGTGAGTCCTCCCGGAGTCCCGTTTCTCCCTTATCACTCCCATACCCCGGTCCGGTTCTTCGAACCATCTTTGCTTCCATCTCCCCAATGTGCTGGGCATCTATTCGACACAATTGCTGGCGCTTGATTTGTTTTACAGTGTACTGGAGTGACTATCTTTGCCCGTGCCTGCATGGGAAGGGCCCCCCGTGTGGGCTGCCTTGGTGTGCCTCGTCTCCAGTTCCCGAGCCCTTCGGCCTTGCTCTTGATGGACTATCGTCTGCCAGCCTACTGCTGACCTAGTTTGTGCGGGTCGCTACTGCCTTTCGTCACGTGGCGTGTGTCTGCCACGAGAACTGTCCAGCTGTTTGAGAAGATATTTTTGGTTGTATTGGTGATGGTGTGTGAGGCCGGTCTGGTCTCGAAAATTGACTGAGATGTCACTTGGTGAAGCTATTAATTAACTAACTGAATTAAGCTGAAGCTGTTACTTGTCTACATCGCGGGATATTATGACAAGAACTTTCGTCTATAATACTAAAAGAATTTTCGTCTATTATACTACAAGAACTGTCGTCTATTATACTACAAGAATTTTTTCTGTTGTATTCCAAGTAATTTATATAGCTTATTAATTGTAAGGCAAGATTTTTATTATATTATTAGCTTATGAGCCACTGAATGGACTACACTGCAAGAGTATTTTATTGATAAAAATTTATTGTTCACCCTGGTTGGTGCTTTAGGGGGGGGGAGATCTGAGCCATGTATTTGATATCCTCTCCCCTCTTATGCTATTTATTGTGCCTGTTTTTTTTTAATGCTTTTCAATTTTGGTACATTATTGTGTTTTTTCGCCCGTTGTTGTCCCTTTGGGCAAATAATAATAATAATAATAAATTATTCCTAAAAGATGCTCCCAGGGTAAAGGAATTATTTCCGCCCTGGGAACGGCCCGGCCTGTGCTGCCTCCCCTTTGCCTTCCCTCCCGTACCCCTGCGGATGCGCCTAGATCTTTACGCAGACTCACCGTGTCGCTTCCCGTCACGTGGTCTCGCGTCACTGCTACTCTTGGCCAGCCCGTGCGGCCTGGCTGGGAGCAAGTGTCATTCTTGCCTCGCTCTCGGACTTGAGCATCTCACGCACCGCCTTCGAACCCCGGACCGCTAAGGGGTATGGGAGGTAAGCACCCTGAATTTGGTTAACAAGTATAAGACTACGGGAGGACATTATTTGATTACAACCACTGAATAGGCGCTAGAGTTGTTTCAAGTTGTTATAAAGGCACAGTTACCTCTAAATTGTAAAGTATGTGTGAACCTCTTGGGACCGTTTATTGCAGTCTTACTGCAACTTAATTTATGGGGCGCTTGTGCCCTTAGTGGTTGAAAGTATATATATGTATATGGTATCGTGGTATGTCATGTTAAGGGAAAATTGCGCTCCTCCTTGAGCCACCTGAGGTGGCGGTTTATCAATAAGTTTTATCCAGAATTGCCTTTTACACTGTTTTTGGGTGATGAACTGTGAACAGGGGCTGGATCCCTGTAAATTACAATTGAGCACGTGTCGGAGGAGCCTGGGTGATGTT